>NC_049212.1:42702593-42770093 GCF_013347855.1 Anguilla anguilla
TGACAAGTCTTACTGAAAACAGCAGGACTGTGAGCCAATCCTAGCAGGTCTAACTGAGAGATGTGGGGCTGAGAGCCAATCCCAGAACGTCTTACTCAAAGGCGTGGGGCTGTGAGCCAATCGCAGCATGTCTTACAGAGGGATGTGGGGCTATGAGCCAGTCCCGGCTGGTCTTACAGGCAGTGAGTCTTACGGTGGTAAAGCGCTGCCCTCCTCTCCAGAGCAGGGGCAGCCGGCAGGTAATCTCCACAATGTGTATTGATTAGATGTTGTAACCTATTACAGTAATTATGGCCTGCAGCTCAGAGCTGATCAGATTTAATGTAGGCAGCTCCAGTTTATCAAGCTGCTGTGACAGGCAGGGAGGAGCACATCACACACTGATGAAGAGCCTCATCACCATCCCCCCAGCCCCCCCCCATTTTCTGATGCTTCATCCCTCTGAGGGCGAGGCTTTGAGGGGCTAACCCTAAAACTTCTTCTGAACAAGACGAGGACAGCTCCTCTCTTCCCTCTCTCTCTCTCTCTCACACACATAAACACACACTGCACTCTCTCTCTCACTCTCACACATACACACTGCACTCACTATCTCTCTCTCTCTCTCACACACACACACACACTGCACTCTCTCACACACACACACTGCACTCACTATCTCTCTCTCTCACACAAACACACACACACACATTACACTCTCTCTGTCACACACAAACACACACACACACACACTACACTCTCTTTCTCACACCAACACAGCACAGACATGCACACACACACACACACACACACAGCACAGACACACATGCACACACACAGCACTAACATGCACGCACACACACACAGCACAGACACACACACACACAGCACAGAAACGCGCACACACACACACACACAGCACAGACACGCACACACACACACACACACACAGCACAGACACGCACACACACACACACAGCACAGAAACGCACACACACACACACACACACACAGCACAGACACACACACACAGCACTAACATGCACGCACACACACACAGACACACACACACACACACACACACAGCACAGAAACGCACAAACACACAGCACAGACACACACACACACACACACAGCACTAACATGCACGCACACACACACACACACGCACACACACACACACACACACAGTAATTATGTATGTAATGTCAGAGCCCTTTCTCAGTTAATAAGAAATTGGAAGTTAAGTGGCGATGTACCGAGAGGTTGAGCGCTTAATTGATTCTCCATTTTATTCTGCACTTTTATCCTCCTTATGCCAAACTGACATTATCTGATTCTGCTGATGAGCTTGTCTTCACTGCAAAGCAGCCTAATTAGACACCAATTAACAACACTTCTCCATTCTCATCACATGGAAATTAAACTCAAGTCTATCGGCCGTGGACCAGATTCAACACCTGTGAGCTAATTGGCCAATCAGAAGCTCCCTGGACTGGCTGGGCGGAGGGGAGGGGGGATGTGAACTTTAACAGACAAAAATGGGCACCGCAGAATCACATTCACACAGAATCACAGATTGGCCCAGTATAAGAGTTATTTACCAGTGGCCCTGTATAAGAGTTATTTACCAGTGGCCCTGTATAAGAGTTATTTACCAGTGGCCCTGTATAAGAGTCATTTACCAGTGGTCCTGTATAAGAGTTATTTACCAGTGGCCCTGTATAAGAGTCATTTACCAGTGGCCCTGTATAAGAGTTATTTACCAGTGGCCCTGTATAAGAGTCATTTACCAGTGGTCCTGTATAAGAGTCATTTACCAGTGGCCCTGTATAAGAGTTATTTACCAGTGGCCCTGTATAAGAGTTATTTACCAGTGGCCCTGTATAAGAGTCATTTACCAGTGGTCCTGTATAAGAGTCATTTACCAGTGGCCCTGTATAAGAGTCATTTACCAGTGGCCCTGTATAAGAGTCATTTACCAGTGGCCCTGTATAAGAGTTATTTACCAGTGGCCCTGTATAAGAGTGGACTCAAGACTGGAATACCATCAAGAACAAAAAACAATTATACTGTAGATCTGCATTCTTCGATAATATGCATAAGCTACACTCTGGCTTGACGCACAGCACATTTAGCGGGTTGGGTCGTACACGTTGCCTCTGGTGTGTGTCTTCCCAGTCCAGTGGTATCCAGTGCAGACCACTGAGCTGGAACTGACCTAGAGACGACCGCACCGGGGGCCTCATTTATGAAAATGTTCTTAGTCTTGAACTTGAACTTAGTCTTAAGATAATTTCCGACAGCGTGCTTACGTTCCATTCATAAAAGATACTGAGCATAAAAAACCTTGCTTACGCAGGTTCTAAGAAGCCCATTTAACTTATGCACCTGTGATCTATAAATCTCAAAGTAACATAAAATTGATGGCACCTGAACGTGCCTTACAATCAGCGATTTCCCCTTATATAATGCTAGCTCAAATGAGGGTTTAGTCAGGAATAACCATGGACCAAAAGAGAAAAGCAGACTTTTTGGAAGCCGAGATCACGGCGATGGTAGAGGAGACTGAAGACAGGCAACACATATTATTCGGTGAACTAAATAGTGGGTTGACAAACAAAGCCAAACAGGAAGCTTGGGAGTGTGTCGTCGCTGCTGTGAACGAGGGGGGGCAGCAAGACAGAACTGTGGCTGATCTGAAAAATAAATGGTCTGACCTTAAACTGCAATACCCAGGAAAATCACTTGCGTCAAGTCTAGACTTTGCGTAGAGATAAGATCATCTCCATGTCAAAATAAGGTTTTATAAATAACTACTTATACGTGGTTTTCTGCGTAAGTCATACTTAAGATCAAAATCGATCGTAAGTTCGTTTTGTAAATGAGGCTCCAGGTCCGATTTGACCGCGAGGCGGGACTGCATTTCAGGGCTCAGATAAATAAAAACTTTATTTATTTAGTGAGAAATCCAGCAGTCGATCCAGCGTTCCGGAACCCATTACCTCACCCTCTCCTTCCCTCAACATCACCACCATCAATCCCCCCTGCCTGTGGGAACTCATTAAACAGGAAGTTCCTCTCACCACTGAGAGTCCAGGAGTCTCTAACAGCTCAAACTGAGAGAAATATCACCATCCCTGTGTCCAACTGCCCCAAGAGAGAGAGCTAGATAGAGAGAGAGAGAGAGAAAGAAAGAGAAAAGAGTCACACCAATGTCCCCCCACCACAGCCCACCCAACAACTCCCCAACCACATGAGCAGCCTGCCAACAGCACCGTACCATGTTTCAGCACCAACAGCCCCACCTCTACATGCATCGACCCCGCCCCCAACAGCATCGACCCCGCCCCCAACGGCATCGACCCCGCCCCCAATGGCATCGACCCCGCCCCCAACGGCATTGACCCCAACCCCAATGGCATCAGCTACACCCCCAAATGCATCACCCCAGAATCATTCCACTCCACTCTGATAGGCTGCTGAATGCTGGTTAATTCCTTCATTTAAAAAAGTAAAAGTCAGAATGGCTCTGCCTCCATATCCCCTCTCCCACTCTAAAACCCCAGAGAGAAGATCGATTCTTTTCCCTCTTTTAAAAAGAAAAATTTTCTTTGAACTACTGAAGTAATGGGTCACATAAATCTCGGGGCCAGGCAGACGACAGGTTTGTGACAGAAAAGATCCAGCAGGCTCCACTATTCAGGTCAAACACTCACTGAGGCCAGATTACCTAATTCAGAATTATTAGACTAATACTGGCCAAATGATCTCACAGTACCCAAAATCATAGCTCTATTTCACTTCAGTTACATACGCCTACCCCCAGAAATATAAAATCTTCTCTCTCCCGCGTGCAGAAAATGAATCTCTTAGTTCATCTTCGTGGCGACTCACAGAATCGATGGATAATTTGGGGAAGTGCTTTATTGGTTGGTTTTACGCACACAAACACAGGCAGCTGGAGCTCTGCAGTCATCATATGTATGACGGAGGCTTGTTAAAAAGGATACAGCAGTAAAGCACTTCACACAACGTCCCTGGCACGCCAGCGCTGTAAATAAGCTAATTGGCTAATGTCAGCACAGCTGAATGAGTTACGGCCAATCGATGGGCAGTCCAGGGCTGCGGGGTTTATAAATTCCTTTAAGATGGGTACGGCAACCTGATGTTCATAAAACAAATAGTCTGTTAGTATCTGCGCTGGGATGGGGTTTGGGGGGGCGAGGGGAGTGGATGAAGCTGTCTTGGAGTTCCTTCAGACAAGCGACAGGGAAATTAATGAATAATCTCACCAGCGTTCCTCCCAGAATGCTTACTCAAACATTTTGCCAGTGAGAGGCAAATAAATAAATAAAGCAGCGTTAAAAACCCCACACACTCCTCAAACCGATCTGGGGGCAGGGGGGGGGCGGGGAGGAACGGCTGCTGATAACGGACACAGGGAGGCTCTGTCCTCGGCAGCAGACGTACGCGTACAGGCTTCAGCGTGACTGTAATACACACACACACACACACACACACATGCGTCCACGCTTCAGTGCGACTGTAATTCACACACACACACACACACACACGCACGCACGCATGCATACAGGCTTCAGCATGACTGTAATACACACACACACACACACACACGCTTCAGTGCCACTGTAATTCACACACACACACACACGCATACACGCTTCAGTGCGACTAATTCACACACACGCACACGCGTACGCACTTCAGTGCCACTGTAATTCACACACACACACACACACACACACGCATACACGCTTCAGTGCGACTAATTCACACACACACACACACACTTCAGTGCCACTGTAATTCACACACACACACACACACACACACACACACGCTTCAGTGCGGCTGTAATTCACACACACACACACACACACACACACACACACACACACACACACACACGCTTCAGTGTGGCTGTAATTCACACACACGCTTCAGTGCAGCTGTAATTCACACACACACACACACACACACACACACACACACACACACACACACACACACACGCTTCAGTGTGGCTGTAATTCACACACACGCTTCAGTGTGGCTGTAATTCACACACACGCTTCAGTGCGGCTGTAATTCACACACACACACACACACACACACACACACACACACACGCTTCAGTGCGGCTGTAATTCACACACACACACACACACACACGCTTCAGTGTGGTTGTAATTCACACACACGCTTCAGTGCGGCTGTAATTCACACACACACACACACACACACACACACACACACACACACGCGTCCACGCTTCAGTGCGACTGTAATTCGCACACACACAAACACACACACGGACGCACAGTGAGGCTCTAATTCACACAGACGTACACACATCTAACTCTCCGGTAACAGATGTTTTCTAGTAGTGGAGTTACTATACAAACCAGTGAGCTTTCCGATGTCTTAGCCTCATCAACATAACAATATTACAAGACTCGATTAGGAAGAGAAATCAAGGCAATAAGTTCACAAGAAACAGATGCGACCGTTAAAAAAGACAGTGGGAAAAATCACCACCTTGCTTGACTGTGCCATTTGTGCCAGATGGAAATATTTCCAGTATAGAAGTATTTTCAAGGACCATGGAAATTATATTAATGTCCTTATCTATTTTCTCATTGAAAAATGTAAAATATAAGCCAGGGACTGAGGAACACTCGCCTTCCCAGACAACAAAAAACTATTTTCTGCTCGCAACAAAGGCCACTGCCAAAATACATTTGGGGGACTGGTACTCTAGAACACTCCACTTCCATATCAAAGTAAATTTACTGGAGAGAATAAGAACCAGAGTGGGCACAGCGCCAGGACTTATGACTGTGGGAGGAGCATTCCCAACTGTGTCCCTGAGCTCATGAATATTCATGAGCATCCCATCCTGAAATGCACCCTGGGAATGACTCACAGTTTCGGGTGCTGTAAATATGCACTGCGGCGAGCGATCAGAGTGTGAACAAACAGAGCCTCACTGCTAACAAGCAAACAATCCCTCTCCATGAACGAACAAGCGAGCCTCGCTGCTCACGAACGATCAAGCCTTACCGCTAACAAGCAAACAGAGCCTCACCGCTAACAAGCAAACAGAGCCTCACCGCTAACAAGCAAACAGAGCCTCACCGCTAACAAGCAAACAGAGCCTCACTGCTAACAAACAAACAGAGCCTCACTGCTAACAAATGAGCGAGCCTTACCGCTAACAAGCAAACAGAGCCTCGCTGCTCACGAATGAGCAAGCCTTACCGCTAACAAGCAAACAGAGCCTCACCGCTAACAAGCAAACAGAGCCTCGCCGCTAACAAGCAAACAGAGCCTCGCCGCTAACAAGCAAACAGAGCCTCGCCGCTAACAAGCAAACAGAGCCTCGCCGCTAACAAGCAAACAGAGCCTCGCCGCTAACAAGCAAACAGAGCCTTACCGCTAACAAGCAAACAGAGCCTCACTGCTAACAAGCAAACAGAGCCTTACCGCTAACAAGCAAACAGAGCCTCGCCGCTAACAAGCAAACAGAGCCTTACCGCTAACAGAGCCTCACCGCTAACAAGCAAACAGAACCTCACCGCTAACAAGCAAACAGAGCCTTGCCGCTAACAAGCGAGCGAGCCTCACCGCTAACAAGCAAACAGAGCCTCACCGCTAACAAGCGAGCGAGCCTCACCGCTAACAAGCAAACAGAGCCTCACCGCTAACAAGCGAGCGAGCCTCACCGCTAACAAGCAAACAGAGCCTCACCGCTAACAAGCGAGCGAGCCTCACCACTAACAAGCAAACAGAGCCTCGCCGCTAACAAGCAAACAGAGCCTCACCGCTAACAAGCAAACAGAGCCTCACCGCTAACAAACAAACAGAGCCTCGCCGCTAACAAGCAAACAGAGCCTCACTGCTAACAAGCAAACAGAGCCTCACTGCTAACAAGCAAACAGAGCCTCACTGCTAACAAGCAAACAGAGCCTCGCCGCTAACAAGCAAATAGGGCCTCGCCGCTAACAAGCAAACAGAGCCTCACTGCTAACAAGCAAACAGAGCCTCGCCTCTAACACCAGCAAAGCTCACCGCTAATGCCTGCGAGCCTCACTGCTAATGAACCAGCAAAAGCTGCAACCACCAGTGAGACTCTCAGACACACACTGATGCAGAAACAGAAAACTAAAGCATCAAATATTTAAGTCATGGATATTAAAAGTCTTATTATTAAAATAAACCCAGTGTTTCATCTTTACTGCCTTGTTTCAGAACAGGACTATATTTAAATGATAACATTACAGTTACTGGTTGTGCATACAAATAACATCCCAAGGGAAAAAATAGTATAGTATGCATACTTGATATAATCTTTAATTATACTTCAAGTATACTTAAGTATAAAATTGTATAAGATATTCAGATAAACTTCAGCATACTATCGTTTGCATGGGACAACAGAACAAAACAGAACATAATAATGAGAACAGGCCGTTCAGCCCAACAATGTGAGCCATTTTCCTGCCACTACAGGGTACCCTAGTGTTTTCTTACAAACTAGTTAGTATCTAACACAAATATGAAGCCTGATCTTGAAAACCCCCAGAGTTTCTGCCTCTACTGCGTGACCTGGCAGGCTATTCCACACAGCGACTGCACTGTGTGAAAAAAGACTTCCTAATGTCCAATTTAGTTGCCCTTCTTTGAACCTTTTCCAGAGCCCCTATATCTTGCATGTAGCAGTAGGAGTAGCAATAGCAGAAAAGATTTGGTCACATTTATGATGAAATGCTGAGGAAACAGACTGCAGCCTTTTTGGAGTGATCTGACAGGCTTCCTGTGAGGCATCAGATACAGGGGTCAGAGGTCAGGGCCATGTGTTACAGGATTACGCACATAAACACACAGCAGGATTACACACATAAACACACAAAGCAGGATTACACATAAACACACACAGATTGAAGAAAACCAGGAGCTTTCTTACTGTCTAATAAAAGTGTATGTGTATTTGGGGCGGGGGGGCATGCACTGTGTGTGAGATATATTGGTGTGCACAGTGTGTGTACAATAAAGTGGTTTCTGCAATGTGTGTGTGTCTGTGTGTGAGAGATATAGTGGCTTGCACAGAGTGTGTGTGTGTGTGTGTGTGTGTGTATGTAAGTTTGTGTATGTGTGTGTGAGTGTGTGTGTGTTTTTGTGTGGTACACACACTGGATGCTTTATGGTTAATTCATGAGTTTGGCCCGCTTCTCTTCCAGGTGCAGAACGGTGCCCCCCGGACCTTATAAAGCTGTGGGGGCATGCCCCCGCCTGATGGAGCCGTGTCCTTCAGACTGGACCCCCCCAGGGGGAATGGGGGCGGGGGGGTATGAAAGCACACAGAGCCAGGAGGTAATGAATCTGCCACAGAAACACAAACAGGGGCAGAACACAGGCTGTTTTATACAGCCATAAAAACTACCGCAACGAGGGACACATTAAAACAGAGATGTGGACTGGTATGAGAGAGGGAGGGAGGGAGGGAAAGGGAGAGGGAGAGAGGGAGGGAAAGAGAGCAGAGAATGAGAGAGAGAGGAAGAGGTAGAGAGAAAGAGAAGGAGAAATAGGGGGTGAGAGTGAGAAACAGAGAGAGAAAGAGAGCGGAAGAATGAGGGAGATGAAAAACAGCCCAGGGGATACTGTACTGTAGGAGCCTGCTCTAATATCACACATGGACACACAGCTCACTGACCTCCCTCCTTCAGAACCCCCAATACCCCAAAAAGACCGGCTTTCTGAAGGAGTGGCCTCATCATACCCCAAAAAGACCAGCTTTCTGAAGGAGTGGCCTCATCACACCACACAAAGACCAGCTTCCTGGAGGTGTGGCCTCATCACACCCAAAAAGACCAGCTTCCTGAAGGTGTGGCCTCGTTATGCTGAGGGGATGAACTGAGGGGTTGTAATGTTTGCTTTTTAGTGAGAGACTGGCCACAGGCAGGGAGCCCCTGGAGAGGGGTAGTTTGGGGGGAGTGTCACAGGTTCCAACCATGAATGGAACCCTGCCACTGCGAGGTGCCTGAGCTTAATAAACTACAATAAACATGGATCACTGAGCAGAATGTGTGTGTGTGCGCGCGCATGCGTGCGTGTCCTGCAGATATCAGAGAATTTAACAAAAGTATGCTACTAACCAAGACTTCATAATTAAATGATTGAATAATAAATAGTTTATTTTATACTTGCTGGGAATCAACAGGAACAGTACTGGTGTCTAAAGAGTTGAAGTACCGACCACATACCCAGGGAGTTAATGCGATGATGTCATATATAATGCAACACAATGGGCAGGGAGTCAATGCGATGATGTCATAAATGATGCAACACAACAGGCAGAGAGTTGGTGTGATGATGTCATACATAATGTAACACAATTATCAGGCCATCAGGCCAGAGAGGAGAACCGGTTGTGTGCTTCTGGGTAAAATAAGAGCAACATTAAAATAGACGGGTGTGTTTATCACAAAGCTCACCTGCAGAACCATAACCTGGGATTAACCTGAGAGCTATGACTCATGGCCCACACACCCACAAACACTGCAGTCCCCACACAGCATGCCTCACACTATGACAGGGGCTGGTGTGGCACGACTGGGGTGTGAGTCGCATGCGCACACACACACACACACACCTCATTTTCCTTCTCCTTGAATCCATAAAACAGAAAACACATTCCTCCTGTGATTGAGGCAGGCGTTCTGTCTGACAGAGAACAAGCTGAACTCATTCATGTGGAATAAACAGCACATTCGGGGGAAAAACACACCAAAGTCCAACGGGACTTGCATCATTCACACACAGCTGCCTCTCCAGCAGGACCTGTGGTGACATCATACATCCCAGAATTCCCTGCTCAGGGGTTGGGGGGACTTACCTGCTGTGGTTTTGGGGCTCTCGAGAGTGCACAGGTATGCTGGTAGAGCACTTATCAGGGTGACAGACTCCTGCATATGGAGATGACTGGGCCTCAGGGTGGGGTGTGTCAGGTCACCTGACCTGTATGAGTCAGCACTGCAGGGGGAATGCTGCTTGTCTCCTGATTAATGTGTTTGTTTTCCTGCTGTTGATCGTAAAGTACTCTGAAAGCTGGAGTTTGACAGCGTTTGTGTTCTGAAGCTGCACACTGATGAGTAACAGATGCTCCAGGTGCTGATGTAAGATGTTCAGCTTTACATGTATGCAGGTGTTCCCAGGTGAATGCAGCTCTTCAGCGTTCTGAACAGGCAGAATGCCACTAAGTTGTGTGTGTGTGTGTGTGTGTGTGTGTGTGTGTCTGTGTGTGTGCGCACATGTGCGTGTCTGTGTGTGTGTGTCTAGGGCCTGCTGGAGACCCATGTTAAGGGGACCCCCCAAATGCCTTTACTCCATCACGCTGAACACGCCCTGATCACCCTGAACACGCCCTGATCACCCTGAACACCCCCCCCATCATCCTGAACACACCTCCCATCACGCTGAACACACCCCCCATCACCCTGAACACACCCCCATCACCCTGAACACACCCCCCATCAACCTGAACACACCCCCCATCAACCTGAACACGCCCCGATCAACCTGAACACGCCCCCATCACGCTGAACACGCCTCCCATCACGCTGAACACGCCCCCCATCACCCTGAACACACCCCCATCACCCTGAACACGCCCCCATCACCCTGAACACACCCCCATCACCCTGAACACACCCCCCATCACGCTGAACACACCTCCCATCATGCTGAACACACCCCCCATCACGCTGAACACGCCCCCCCTTCACCCTGAACACACCCCCCATCACCCTGAACACGCCGCGATCACCCTGAACACACCCCCATCACCCTGAACACGCCCCCATCACCCTGAACACCCCCCCATCAACCTGAACACGCCCCCATCACCCTGAACACACCCCCCATCAACCTGAGCACACCCCCCCATAATCCTGAACACACCCCCCATCACCCTGAACACACCCCCATCACCCTGAACACGCCCCATCACCCTGAGCACACCCCCCCATCATCCTGAACACACCCCCCATCACCCTGAACACACCCCCCATCACCCTGAACACGCCCCCCGTCACCCTGAACACCCCCCATCACCTTGAACACACACTCATCACCCTGAACACACCCCCCATCACCCTGAACACGCCCCCATCATCCTGAACATACCCCCCCATCACGCTGAACATGCCCCCCCATCACCCTGAGCACACCCCCCATCACCCTGAACACACCCCCCCATCACCCTGAACACACCCCCCCATCACCCTGAACACACCCCCCATCACCCTGAACACGCCCCCATCATCCTGAACATACCCCCCCCATCACCCTGAACACGCCCCCCCCATCACCCTGAACACCCCCTCCCATCACCCTGAACACACGCCCCCATCACCCTGAGCCCCAGACATAATTCCGCTCCCAGATTAATTCAGCGAGTAAATGTCTTCCTGCAATTAAAGGTAAGCTATTCTGAGTGGTTCTGCCCTGGGCAGGGAAGGCTGTGTAATGGCTTCCTGTCTCCTGCATACTAAAGCTGAGGGACAGTCTGTTCCCTGGGCCTCTGCCAGGCCAGCAGCAGGCAAGGGAATGGACAGCACTCACAAAAACACTACGGCTTTCCCTCTCTCTCTCACTCTCTCTCCCTCTCCCTCTCTCTCTCCTTTACCTTTTGTTCTCCTGAGTATCGATTGCCCTTCTCCATTTCTCTGTTCTCTAACCCTTTCTCTCTTTCTCTTTCCATATTTCTCTCTCTCTCTCTCTCTCCCCTCCTCCTCCTCCTCCTGTTGTGTGTTCTCCTGAGCTGACCCCAGATCAGAAGATAATTCGCTTTGGGCCGCCAAGCGAGACGATGGAGAGCACAGCAGCCTCCACCAGCACCCTGTTTATCAATTAACCAGCTTAACTCCGTCAGCTAATTAAGGCCTAATTAGGGATCCAGACGTTCCACCGGCCAGCTCTCATAAACTCCAACTAACAGCGGCCAGACAGAGCCAGCAAACTGTGCCTCCCAGGCCAAACACAGCCCTGTGCCTCTCAGACCAAACACAGCCCTGTGCCTCTCAGACCAAACACAGTCCTCTGCCTCTCAGACCAAACACAGCCCTGTGCCTCTCAGACCAAACACAGCCCTGTGCCTCTCAGACCAAACACAGCCCTGTGCCTCTCAGACCAAACACAGTCCTCTGCCTCTCAGACCAAACACAGCCCTGTGCCTCTCAGACCAAACACAGCCCTGTGCCTCCCAGGCCAAACACAGCCCTCTGCCTCTCAGACCAAACACAGCCCTGTGCCTCTCAGACCAAACACAGCCCTGTGCCTCTCAGACCAAACACAGTCCTCTGCCTCTCAGACCAAACACAGCCCTGCGCCACTGCAACCAAACACAGCCCTGTGCCTCTCAGACCAAACACAGTCCTGTGCCTCTCAGACCAAACACAGCCCTGTGCCTCCCAGGCCAAACACAGCCCTGTGCCTCTCAGACCAAACACAGCCCTGTGCCTCTCAGACCAAACACAGTCCTGCGCCACTGCAACCAAACACAGCCCTGTGTCTGTCAGACCAAACACAGTCCTGTTCTTTTCAGACCAAACACAGTCCTGTTCTTTTCAGACCAAACACAGCTCTGTCATCCTACCGTAGACATGTCCTGTCCCAGTCCCTCCACCCTACCGTAGACATGTCCTGTCCCAGTCCCTCCATCCTACCGTAGACATGTCCTGTCCCAGTCCCTCCACCCTACCGTAGACATGTCCTGTCCCAGTCCCTCCATCCTACCGTAGACATGTCCTGTCCCAGTCCCTCCATGCCCGCAGTGCTCTGGAACGGGTCCAGCGGGGCCGTCTCATGTTGATGATGCGTACGGCGGTGGTACGCCCTGTGCCAGCTCTGCTTACGGTCCAGGGTGGCACGCCAGGCCCTCTGAATTCTGGGATTAAGAACACACACACACACACACACAGATACACACACGCACACACAGACACAGACACACACACACAGACACAGACACAAACAGACAGGTCAGTCGACAGACAGAACATTTCAGCAGTTTTTAAAGCCTGAGTTTGAGTGTCCCATCACAGAATAAGGGCTGCACATTCCAAAATGTACCATTTTCTGCATTTTTTATTCCTGGTGGAGGTTCCCTTTAATGGCTCTATTAAAAGGTGCTGTACTGTGAAAAGTTAAAATAGGCTTTGCTCTACATAATGGGGCCCATGAAGCACATGCAAAATATACTGTAAGCTACACATGAGCAGGTCACTTAATGAAGCAGTGTTCCCTACCAGGGAATGCAAGGCCGCGTGACGCCTCAGTGAGTGCTGTGATGGAGCAGAAGTTTGCAGTGGACTAATTACAGGGCTGGGCACTGACAGAGGACTGGGACCTGCAGCCCTACATAATTACAACCAGAGAGGCGTCCGATTTCCCCTCATAACGATATGTAAGACATTCGCTGCATTGTTAGCTTCATCGTTTAAGGACAGAGCTCGCCTGCCCTGTTAATCTGTCATGTGCACGTCCCTGGAGATCAGAGTGGAGTGATCTCGACATTAGTCAGTGCTTTGTGTCAGTCGATGTTGACTCTACTTCCTCCCAGACATCCGTCTCCCTCTCTCCATCTCTCTCTCCATTCTTCTCTCTGTCGCTCTCCCCCATCCCTCTCTCCATCTCTCTTCCCATCCCTCTCTCCATCTCTCTCTTCATTCTTCTCTTCATCCCTCTCCCCATCCCTCTCTCCATCTCTCTCTCTCTCTCCATCTCTCTCTCCATCCCTCAAACTACGGCTCAGTAGCTACCTGGGTAAAAAGCCCTCACACAGACTCCAGTCAGGCCGCAGGTGTGAGGGGGGCAGTGCAGACTTTTGGGGTGACACATCTGTTCTGCCCCTCGGCACAAACTGGGGCGGAGGGGCCCAGGGAGACGGCTGGTCTCCCTGACGACCATAAAGAGCGGTTTCATGGTCCCAGCGAGTGGTTATGGGTGAATTCACCTCACAGTAAACCCTTCACCTGGCCTAGCAAATGCAATCAGGGACTTAACTGGATGAAACACAGCCTGAGGTGAACATCAGAGCCACCGATAAAAAAGCAAAAATAACAATAAACAGAGCAGGGCTCTCAGAAAGGAAGGAGAAAACCACACACACATGCGCACAGAAGCACACAAGCCCACGCACACACACACACACACGCACACACGTACACGTACACACAAACGGGCACACACACACACACACGCACACACGGGCACACGGGCACACGGGCACACACACACACACGCACACGGGCAGACTCAAAGTGTGCACATGCGTTTATGCGAATGCACAACTCACATGACCACGTTAGTCTCCCAGGAGCGCTGCTGCTCTCTCCGGTACACGCTGTTGTCCTCTCCATCACTCCGGGCGTGATGGTTTCTATGGGAACTGCATCACACAGGAAGGACAGTGAGAGTGGGCAAAGCATGCTGGGGCAGAGTGCATGGCTTCAGCATACAAAGAACAAAAATAACACACACACTCAAAAATAACACAAAAACACACAAAAATAACCCAAACACACACACAAATAACACACACACACACAAATAACACAAACACACAAGAACACATGATAACGCACCAACACACAGAGGACCTAAAGACACTCACTTCTCCATCCAGGCAACGTCCTGTCCAGCGCTCCTGTTGCAGAACCTGTGGCACCGCTTTCCTTCCTCCTAAAACAGAGAGGAAGATGGGAAGACAAACAAAACGAATGACAAAAGATCTGAGACCTGGGTCATTATGAACAGGAAGTATGGCTGCGTTTGACTTTGATAGCATCAGGCTAACTGTGCTGGAGAGGAACATATCAGAGGATAGCATCAGGCTAACTGTGCTGGAGAGTAACATATCAGAGGATAGCATCAGGCTAACTGTGCTGGAGAGGAACATATCAGAGGATAGCATCAGGCTAACTGTGCTGGAGAGTAACATATCAGAGGATAGCATCAGGCTAACTGTGCTGGAGGGAAGCACGGATAAACAGCATATTTAACAGTGAAAGTTGGAACCCGTACTATTTTAACAATTCACTTAGATGGCAACACATTGTTTCATGTGGCGACAGTTAGATAGCGCTGCAGTGCTCTGTTTAATGGCGTTGGGGGCTGTGTTGGCTATTGGCGTTGGGAGCAGTGTTGGGGGCTGCGTTGGGAGCTGGGTTGAGAGCGGCATTGGGGCTGTGTTGGGAGTGGCGTTGGGAGCGGCGTTGGGGGCTGTGTTGGGAGCGGCACTGGGGCTGCGTTGGGAGCGGCGTTGGGGGCTGTGTTGGGAGCGGCACTGGGGCTGCGTTGGGAGTGGCATTGGGGGCTGTGTTGGGAGCTGTGTTGGGAGCGGCGTTGGGGGCTGTGTTGGGAATGGCGTTGGGAGTGGCGTTGGGGGCTGTGTTGGGAGCGGCGTTGGGGGCTGTGTTGGGATTGGCATTGGGGGCTGTGTTGGGAGCGGCGTTGGGGGCTGTGTTGGGAGCGGCGTTGGGGGCTGTGTTGGGAGCGGCGTTGGGGGCTGCGTTGGGGGCTGTGTTGGGGGCTGTGTTGGGAGCGGCACTGGGGGCTGTGTTGGGAGCGGCGTTGGGGGCTGTGTTGGGAGTGGCGTTGGGGGCTGTGTTGGGGGCTGTGTTGGGAGCGGCACTGGGGGCTGTGTTGGGAGCGGCGTTGGGGGCTGTGTTGGGAGCGGCGTTGGGGGCTGTGTTGGGAGCGGCGTTGGGGGCTGTGTTGGGAGCGGCGTTGGGGGCTGTGTTGGGGGCTGTGTTGGGGGCTGCGTTGGGAGCTGCGTTGGGGGCTGTGTTGGGATTGGCGTTGGGGGCTGTGTTGGCGGTACTGTGAGCCAAGCGCTGGAGTCTGGCCTGTTTGTGGCGCTGAACAGCTTGACAGTCGCGCACGGCCGCCGATGCTGGAGCCAGACCAACGAGCGCCCAGCAGCCCGGCGCGTGCGGTCTGTGAAGCGCGTGCGGTCTGTGAAGCGCGTGCAGTCTGTGAAGCGCGTGCGGTCTGTGAGCCAGAGGAGGTCAGCCTCCTGTGATACGCGTGTGGTCTGTGAGCCAGAGGAGGTCAGCCTCCTGCGATACGCATGTGGTCTGTGATACGCGTGTGGTCTGTGAGCCAGAGGAGGTCAGCCTCCTGTGATACGCGTGCGGTCTGTGAGCCAGAGGAGGTCAGCCTCCTGTGATACGCGTGCGGTCTGTGATATGCGTGCGGTCTGTGAAACGCGTGCGGCCTGTGATACGCGTGCGGTCTGTGAAACGCGTGCGGCCTGTGATACGCGTGCGGTCTGTGAGCGGAGGAGGTCAGCCTCCTGTCAGTACATCGCAGGGCTTTCAAGGGAAAACGTTGAATCAGGGAAATCGAATCGGCGGTATGCATGGGGGGTGGGGCGGGGGGTGTTCATTAATTGAAAAAATTAGAAATCAATTTACACGAGGGTGGCTGGAGGTACTGATTATTCAGAGCTGCAGGCTCCTCCCCCTTCGCTTCTCAGAGAGATTCTATACAGGGCATAACGGGATTACATCATTAATAATCACTAACTAACGATAAGCAATACATTCAACGTGTCATCAGATGAGTGTGTGGCTACTCGCTGTAAATGCCAAACTGGAGAACACGCTACCCTTACATACAGGAGCAGCTCTGCTACTGCACTGAACAGGGTGTTGATGGTGACCGTGAATAAAAGCAAAGACGTCTACACATTACTGTAAACAGGTTTACACTGTGTGACGGAGGCTGCCAAAGCGGACATGATGTTCATAGTGGTTAAATACTGATACAGTAGCTCTAACGGGCAAAACGCTTGCTCATTATGCTGTTTGTTATGGGCTGGTCACCATGAACCAGAGACCACAGGCCAGTTTCCAGGAGAGACTCAGACGCAGGGGCTGCTCTGGAGCAGGAGAGACTCAGACGCAGGGGCTGCTCTGGAGCAGGAGAGACTCAGACGCAGGGGCTGCTCTGGAGCAGGAGAGAATCAGACGCAGGGGCTGCTCTGGAGCAGGAGAGACTCAGACGCAGGGGCTGCTCTGGAGCAGGAGAGACTCAGACGCAGGGGCTGCTCTGGAGCAGGAGAGGGTCGGCTTCTCCCGCACATGCCCACGGGTCTGATCCAGCGCACTGGAAACACCTGAACATTATCTGAGGCAGTCCACAAGTGATTCAGTTCTGCCGAATCCAGCAAAGATGCATAACTGAAGAATCACAGAAGCTATACTTGTGTTCACACACACACACACACACACACACACACACACACACACAAATATCATATACACACAAACACACACACACACGCACACACACACACACACACGTGTAGTTTCGCCCCAGAGGCCACAGCGAGAGATGTGAGCAATAAGAGCAGTCGTGCGGCCCGCCCCCAGCCGCGGGTCAGAGCCGCCAGCAGCGCTCTCCTCGGCCGCTCACGGATCCCGCCGCTCCTGACGGATTCTGCTGAATGAGCGAATGAGCGGTAATCTGTTAGCGAGCCACAGCAGGGCCAGGAAGAGGAAGAGAGTAAACCAGGCAGGACTCAGGGCCAGGAAGAGGAAGAGAGTAAACCAGGCCGGACTGAGGGTCAGGAAGAGGAAGAGTAAACCAGGCCGGACTGAGGGTCAGGAAGAGGAAGAGAGTAAACCAGGCCGGACTCTGGGCCAGGAAGAGGAAGAGAGTAAACCAGGCCGGACTGAGGGTCAGGAAGAGGAAGAGAGTAAACCAGGCCGGACTGAGGGTCAGGAAGAGGAAGAGAGTAAACCAGGCCGGACTCTGGGCCAGGAAGAGGAAGAGAGTAAACCAGGCAGGACTGAGGGCCAGGAAGAGGAAGAGAGTAAACCAGGCCGGACTCTGGGCCAGGAAGAGGAAGAGTAAACCAGGCCGGACTCAGGGCCAGAGGAGAGGAAGAGAGTAAACCAGACAGGACTGAGGGTCAGGAAGAGGAAGAGAGTAAACCAGGCCGGACTGAGGGTCAGGAAGAGGAAGAGTAAACCAGGCAGGACTCTGGGCCAGGAAGAGGAAGAGGAAGAGAGTAAACCAGGCAGGACTCAGGGTCAGGAAGAGGAAGAGGAAGAGAGTAAACCAGGCAGGACTCTGGGCCAGGAAGAGGAAGAGGAAGAGAGTAAACCAGGCAGGACTCAGGGTCAGGAAGAGGAAGAGGAAGAGAGTAAACCAGGCAGGACTCTGGGCCAGGAAGAGGAAGAGAGTAAACCAGGCCGGACTGAGGGTCAGGAAGAGGAAGAGCGTAAACCAGGCCGGACTCAGGGCCAGGAAGAGGAAGAGAGTAAACCAGGCCGGACTGAGGGTCAGGAAGAGGAAGAGCGTAAACCAGGCCGGACTCAGGGCCAGGAAGAGGAAGAGAGTAAACCAGGCCGGACTGAGGGCCAGGAAGAGGAAGAGCGTAAACCAGGCCGGACTCAGGGTCAGGAAGAGGAAGAGGAAGAGAGTAAACCAGGCCGGACTGAGGGCCAGGAAGAGGAAGAGCGTAAACCAGGCCGGACTCAGGGTCAGGAAGAGGAAGAGGAAGAGAGTAAACCAGGCCGGACTCAGGGTCAGGAAGAGGAAGAGGAAGAGAGTAAACCAGGCAGGACTCTGGGCCAGGAAGAGGAAGAGGAAGAGAGTAAACCAGGCTGGACTCTGGGCCCGGGAGAAGCAGCGGTATCAGGAGCATCAATCAGAAACTCCGCTTTATCATGAGCAAGGCGGGCAGAGAAGGAGATTCCCGCGGGTACAGCGCGGGTCAGATTCCCGCGGGTACAGCGCGGGTCAGATTCCCGAGGGTACAGCGCGGGTCAGATTCCCGCGGGTACAGCGCGGGTCAGATTCCCGCGGGTACAGCGCGGGTCAGATTCCCGCGGGTACAGCGCGGGTCAGATTCCCGAGGGTACAGCGCGGGTCAGATTCCCGCGGGTACAGCGCGGGTCAGATTCCCGAGGGCACAGCGCGGGTCAGATTCCCGCGGGTACAGCGCCAGTTGTAATGCGCTGCTGGAGTATAATAGCTTCCACAGGGGCACTGGATCACCCCACAGCCTCTCAACGAGAGGAAGACTAATGCAGCCATTAAAAACACAGCTCTAAAGTGCCCGGGTGCACATGTGCACCTCATTCATACACTTTCCGCTCTATAAAAAACATGCTTCTGCAGTGCACAACCAACGCCATGCTTCTGCAGTGCAGAACCAACGCCATGCTTCTGCAGTGCAGTACCAACGCCATGCTTCTGCAGTGCAGTACCAACGCCATGCTTCTGCAGTGCAGAACCAACGCCATGCTTCTGCAGTGCAGAACCAACGCCATGCTTCTGCAGTGCAGAACCAACGCCATGCTTCTGCAGTGCAGAACCAACGCCATGCTTCTGCAGTGCAGTACCAACGGCATGCTTCTGCAGTGCAGTACCAACGCCATGCTTCTGCAGTGCAGTACCAACGCCATGCTTCTGCAGTGCAGTACCAACGCCATGCTTCTGCAGTGCAGAACCAACGCCATGCTTCTGCAGTGCAGAACCAACGCCATGCTTCTGCAGTGCAGTACCAACGCCATGCTTCTGCAGTGCAGAACCAACGCCATGCTTCTGCAGTGCAGTGCCAACGCCATGCTTCTGCAGTGCAGTGCCAACGCCATGCTTCTGCAGTGCAGTACCAACGCCATGCTTCTGCAGTGCAGTACCAACGCCATGCTTCTGCAGTACTACTCTGGCACTTGTTGTACGTCGCTCTGGATAAGAGCATCTGCTAAATGCCTGTAATGTAATGAAGATGAGTGCTGACTTAAATGCAAAAATAAAGATGAGAACAAAGTTAATACTGCAATCCAGTCAACATGCACACAAATGAAAGGTCAACAATGCAAGTCTGAATTGTTCGTATTGTAGACAATCGAGATGGTAATCCCCTAGAAGGTGGCTGGTTTAATGTCGCAGGGGTGGGGCAGGCATAAATTTAAAATGCCACAGAGTGCCCTCCAAACATATGGTAACGGTAGAGTGAAATTTCTTATTTGTGTTATATACTTAATGCATTTGGATTTGAAATCAAAAGATGAAAATGAGACAAAAGTACAATCAGCTTTTATTTCATGGTACTTACTTGTGTATGTTTTACCATTTTACAGAAACAGATGTTTTAATGTTCAGTCCCCCCCCCCCCCCCCCCAACTTTCTGCTGTGCACAATTAAGTGAACAGATGCCTGGCAGGTGTTTACTGATGCTCAGGTGTTCCCATTTGCGTGGATTGTTCACACATAAAAGCAGTGAGAGACTACTCTCGGGTTTAGCCTTTGTTTTCATCTGTGGAAGACCATCCTGAAGACCGGGGAACTAACTCTGTTTAGAAAAAACAATTCATCTATAATACAGGAGAACAAAAGAATTCATTAAGAAGGACGGCACAGAAACTCGGTGGATCAAGTCCAGCAGTTTGGAAAGTCTCAGGAAGAAAGAAATCACTGGTGAGCCCGTAAATAAACACTGCACAGGTTGGCCAAGGAAGACAACCAAGGAAGTCAGGGGAATCCTAAGAGCTGTGAAGAGAAACCCTAAAACAACAATTAATTTAATCGCCAGTAGTCTCCAGAGGGCAGGGGTAAAAATATCACAAGCCACTATACACAGAAGACTGAGACTTGAAATACAGAGTTACACTGCAAGACCCAGTCCAGCCTCCAGCAGCCAGCATCAAAATGCCAGATTACAATTCCCCCAAAAACTACAGAAGAGCCAGAAGAGTTCTGTAACTTTATGGACAGACGAGACCAAAATAACCTTCACCAAAGCGATGGGAAGTCAAAAGTGTGGAGAAAGGAAGGGCCAGCCCGTGATCCAAATCCAGATACCATGAAATGAAAGCTGATTGTCTGTACATCTTCTGATCTCAAATCCAAATGTCTTATGTATATAGGAAGAACAACAAATTTCACTCTACTGTTACCATACTTTTAAGGAAAGGCCTACTGTATGTGTTTTATTGGCCGCTGCTATATCTGCGCTTTATATACCAGGCCACGCAAAAGCTACACCACAGCATCCGGTGTTTCAGTAGTTTGCATTTCTTTGGTAACCTTAAGTAAACGAGGCCTTCCGTGTACATAACGTATTCGCCATAAACATTTCAGCCATCGTACGTCGGCGCCCGCTCGCGCGCGCGCGCGTCTCAGACTGAATGAAGAGAGCTATCGAGGAAATGACAGCTCGCGAACCGCACCGGGAGATTGCGCGAGTTAAATCCTAATGAAAATGTCAGCGGTACTTTGAAGCAAACGCGCTGTTCTTTATCAGGAGATGTCTCCTCCACTATTGACCTTCGCAGCACTAACGCGCGCTCGCGGTTTGTTCTGCTGAATTGTGTCCTCATGTCACTGCACGAAACCCTTAATTCACAGGCCCGAGGAAAGTACAAGAACATTCTGATTGCGAGCATTCCCTGTGCAAGACTGCACCAGCATTCCCTGTGCAATGCTCTGTTCTACCATAGTTCTAGACTAATTTTCCTGGGGATACTCTCGAGAAAAAAAATTAACATTCCTCTAAAGAGAAACACCTCTCTACACCGCTCCGTGATTTAGGTCCAAATTCAAAAGTCGTATTAACGTATGTGTTGCTTCACTCGCGTATAAGCGCCTTCCACTAATCCAGCTTTAATTGCTCCCGTGTGAACGGGTTCACTCTTCCAAAACTGGATGCAAAATGTAGTTTATACGATTAATAATGAGAGCAAGGACGTGCCGGTGCATTATTGGCTTTGAATGCGAATGTGTGTTGCAGAAAACACATGCCTTGGAAATGAACAATTTCAACATTTTTTTCCACAGACATTCCACAGGGCAATTATTGGGTAATAATTCAACACTCGGCTCGCGCTTTCTTAGCCACCATTTTCCGCTGTATGAGCACCCCCTGACAGCTGCCGAGCAGATATTGATTTTTCCCTCCCAGCCAAATACAACAGTAAAAATGGTTAAACTGAACACGGATTGAACTCGTTACAAATCATAATTATCTACTTTGATCATTTATCGAATATATTTCTGTAGATATATAGCAATATGCAGTTGCTAAGATACCACAGTTTTTTTTGGGGGGTCTCTCCTCGTACTATATTTGAAACCCAACCAATTATTTTAAATCTCTTAATGAGGTCGCGTTAAGGGGGTAGCCTACGTCATTTCCGTTGAGGGAAAACTAAATTTCGAAACGTGGAGCCCCTAATTTCTCACCTCGGGCCCAAATCGCGACTCTGCATCAGTGCGTAATTAAGTTGCTTACGTGTCCTCGCGGAACCCCGGGACGGAAAACAATGCAGAACAGAAAGCACGCGCTTTATCTGCTTAAAAAATACAAGTAAGTCAAAACCACCAAATAAAGAGAATAATTGAGAAATCACTAATAAACCCGCAAATGAACGTTTCTGAATTGTCAGGACTCATAACTGTAATTTCTACGTACAAGAAATTGGATTAATAATGATTTTCAGAAGCATGTCAATCGCAATTTTTACAGCAGGCTAGGCTATGAGAAATTGTAGATGGTAATTTGCCAATTTGAAAAAATATATAGTGTCCCCCTAGATTACCGTTTAAAGTGCAGTTACAAAAAAGATATAGAGAAAATGAGGCTAGAAGTAGTAAGGTGAAAGCTTCTTTATCAAAGACCTTTTGTAATTAGAGGACACCTCGTCATATAACGCCTTGGAGGAATTATTGCCTTTCCTCCGCGCACCTGGCACGGGAAAGGGGCGCCGGTTTTCAGAGAAATGGGGCTGGACACTGGAGACGAAGAGCACGAAGCGAGCGCCCCACAGACCAGAGGTCTTCCAGCTCACATCAGACCAAACAAGTGTTGAACCGTCATGCATGTGCAGAACCGGCATACGTGTGCAGAACCGGCATACAGGTGCAGAACCGGCACAGGCTACTCTGTGCAGCGGCAAAACACAACGCTGAAGCGGTTAAATAAACATACCAAATAGCAGCACTGAGCTGTACGGTGACTGAGAGACGCTATCGGTGTGCGCTCGATATCCACAGTTAATGCGCCAAAACCATATCATCCACATTAAATATTCACGAGCAGGGTGGTCAAATGAATCGCTTTCGGGCTGTCAAGGCGTTCATCACCTTCATAATGTTCCCGCGCATTTGAGGAATTAGAAACGGGCGGCTGTCGTCGTTCCAATGAATGCCTATCAGTCAACTTTTCAACTGTGGTACTGCAATCCCCAGCGTCGTACGTCTTTAAGCATTAAAAACGCATCCAGAGTACAATATGTTCGGAACTACACAGAACAAGGAACGGCGGGCGCAGACTGCACGCCGATTTTATAGCGGGCATACGCGAGAGAGCGCGTGCTTAAGCGCAAATGAAAAATGAATCCCATTTGAAGTGTCAGACCGTGTGAATAGTGCTATAATGAGACTTCAGCTGCCGGTACCACGCTGAAGAGGCGAAAATCAGCTTGTAACCGGGACAGGAGACTGCCATTCAGCCTGGCTGGAACACCTTTAATGGCACCAAAAAGGCAATTACGTCGCGAGCAGTGATGGTTTTTTAAATGATCGGATTATGCATTAGATTTAGGCGGAAAATACTATAAAGGGGGTTTAAAATGAGAAATGTAAGACGAGGTTCTGAAAGGACAGCTCCTAGCATCATTACGGCACACGAATCCAGCATCGCTCTTCGCAGGGTACGGTAGCGAGTTTGCATGAACCATCTACCCTGCTGATTTGGCTTTTCAACAAGTGAAGTGATTTTCGGATTTTCTTAATCGATTTATCTAAACACATAACGGGAATAACTTTATCCACTTTCAGACATATTGAATCTTTCGATGACTGTTGCATGTACTGATGATGTTCAGAGTGCAGGGTCGAGGCACGATTTATTCCTAATTGTGTCTCATTCAGGAAACACGTTCGTTTGTGCGGTTCAGCTTTTTAAATTCCACATAAAACGATCGATTATTCCCCTTTTCTTCCGTGACCCTCAAACAAAACACAGTCTGATATAAATCGGGCGGTGCTGAAAATACCAGTAATCAACACAACCTGATCTAACAAAACAGATGCGACCCATCACACACTACGGTCCCTGGCTTGTGGGTTATTTTTCTTCAGTCCCGCGCAGTCCGTCTCTTAATGAACCTGATGGATCGGGCGTCCTGCAATTTACCTGATTGATACAGAGGGAAAGACGCTTCCTCTCCCGCGTGCCAGCCAGGACGCCGCCGCGCGGTCTCCCGTCTTCCCCCTGATAAATGGCACTGCAAGAACGGACAAAGTTGCACGGATTAATAGTCGCATACGGCTAAATGGCAATGTGCATCGAGCTCCATCAAAAACGAGGCGAATCTCGCCTTCCATTCCCCGAGAATGACAGAATGACAGCTAGAAAGACTGATGGAGGCTATAGGCAAGTTGGAAGACAGAGCAGCGGTAAAGGAAACGAAGGCTGAATTTAAAATGTAATATTGACATTTAATGTTAATAGCACATCAGCACATCAACATTCTAAACATTCGCTATACGTCGGTAATAGCTCAATGTATACATATCGTCACCAAAATGTACAAACCGATGATTGCTACTCCTCAGCATGGTCGGATCTTGTTGCAGGCGCTCGAATCTCAAAGAACACTTTGAAACGAAATAGCCTTGCAGTCAGCCGCCCGAATTGGAAAGTGTTCTCGCAGCCAATGAGATGTTTAGGTCGTACATGACTTATACCACGGGTCGCGAGGACTGGGAGTCATTTAGCCCGGTAATCAACATCAATCACAGAGGCTTGTTGCCGCTTTCTGCAAGGCGAGCGAAAAAAAAACACACATGCATCCCCGCCGAGGAACAAATCAGAAGCCCCCCCCCCAGACTGTCAGCATTAAGCTTACAGTGAGTCCGGAAAGACTGACAGGACACACGAAAGTTTTTTTTTTTTTTTTTTTTGCGTCAGTCAAAGAATAACTGACAGACTTAATTAACTGCGCGTGGCTGAAGGTGAGATCCGTCTGCAAGTATGCACAACGAAACAATTACATACAGACAGAAGGCAATCGAGTTTTATATAGTTCTTTCGCTCCTTTGTGAAAAGAATGGATTACGTCTTTATTCTTTGGCATAGCCTACTGATAGGAGTCTCATTCGTCTTAAAAAAAAAAAAATGCCCAACAGAAGCCCTGTATCATGATCCAGTTGACTCACACCAGCAGCTGCAGTCACTAGCATCCTGGCAATCAAACGTTTCCCGTTCATATTACGAGTTCAACACGATGACTCAAGGCTTCGCAGTTATCTGCTAACGTATGTTTAAATACACCAAAACTGGGGTGGGCAGGGCGGGCTGTTCGTGTGCAATACACTTGTTTGCAAAAATATATAAACATACAAACAATCTCATCCTCTCAATGAAGAGAAAACAATTGGGTGCAACGAACATTCCGAACTTCAGAACGCATTCTCGGTAACCGCACCAGTTTCCAAAGGAACGCCGAGTACACCCATCCCAGGTGACAGTCTCACCCATCCCAGGTGACAGTCTCACCCATCCCAGGTGACAGTCTCACCCATCCCAGGTGACAGTCTCACCCATCCCAGGTGACAGTCTCACCCAGGTGCTTTATGAAACGGGTTCTTTATTTACCTATTCATCACGCTGGGACACGCGCGTGTTCATGTTTCCCGCTTTACCTGCCAGTACCATTCAGCTAACACATGACCTGTTTTAGATAAAGAGACGGGATATTAAAATAAACAGAGTTATTAAAGCGCCGAGGCAATGTAGATAGGCGCTCTCTTGGAGACTAAAAACGCCAGGCATACAGGATTTGCGTCAGTCGGAGACAACCGTTCTCGGAGTACAGTTGTAATGCTCTTTCTGGCTTGAATCATCTTTGCTAACATATTAACGCATGGCGCAGGATGGAACATGCACCTGAATCTTTTTTAGTAGATAAGTGCTGTTCTAAGGATCACCTTCTCACAGCGAAATGGACGGGGATAACTTCACATTATGTCCCGTATCAGAGGCTTATAAAAGGATCACGTTTCCCCTGGCGTACGGCCTGGTGTTTGTGTTTGGGCTGACGCTCAACGGGACGGTGCTGTGGTTTGTGTGCGGCAGAACCAAGACGTGGAGCTGCTCGGTGATCTTCCTGGCGAACCTGAGCGTGGCGGACCTGCTGTACGTGCTGCCGCTGCCGCTGCTGGCCGCGAGCTACGCCATGGGCGACACCTGGCCGTTCGGCAACGCCGCCTGCAAGGCCGCGCACTTCCTGTTCTCGCTGAACCTGGGGGGCAGCGTGACGTTCCTCGCCTGCATCAGCGTGCACCGCTTCCTGTGCGCTCGCCACCCCGCCGCCGCCACGCGCTGCCGCGCCCGCCGGGCCGCCACCCTCACCTGCGCCGCCGTCTGGCTGCTGGTCGCCGTGGAGACCGCGCCCACGGCGATCTTCGCGCACTCCGGCTTCATAAACAACACGACGGTGTGCTTCGACATGACCGGCCCGGCGGGATTTAGCCGCTACCTGCCCTACGGCCTGTTCGTCACGGCGGTGGGGTTCCTGCTGCCCTTACTGGTCATGGTCACATGCTACTGCCTCACCGCGCGGACGCTGTGCCAGGCCGGGGGGGGCGTGGGGGGGGGCGCAGGGCAGAGCGCGAAGGCCATGCGCTCCATCCTGGCGCTCTGTCTGCTCGGCACGCTCTGCTTCCTGCCCTACCACGCCATGCGGGTGGCGTACCTGCTGGTGCGCGTCCACCAGCCCGCCAACTGCAGGCTGCTCAGCCTGGTGATGCTCTGCTACAAGATCTGGAGGCCCGTGGTCAGCCTGAACTGCTGCGTGAACCCGGCGCTGTACTGGTCCTGCTCCAGCCGCCAGCGCCGGAGGCTCCTCGCCCGGCTGCGCAGCCGGAGGGTCCGCCCGGCCGCCCGCGCCGCGCGCCCGCAAGGCATTATGGGAAAGGAGAACGGCCCGACGGAGCTGCCGGGACACCACCGGGGTGCGCTTTCCCAGAATGCACCAGGCGAGAAGCCTGAACGAGGCAGCGAAGGCAAGCCGGAGCCAGACGGACACGCCCGCTGATACAGGAGCTGAGGAGACGGCGTCTACAGCCAGGTACGGACACGGGAATCATTTCATCTGGAAGATACAAACGTCAACATGCTGGTAAATACAAGGGGGGTGTAACAGGCTGGTAAAGACTTTAGATTCATGTGCTTATTTCTCTAAATGTCCTGAAGTGGCTGCAGGAAGTGTGAATAAATGAGCGTGACAAATGACGGATGACTGTGGAAGTCGGTCACTCGGCGTTTAATGCTAATTAAATGGCAGGAGGAGATATCGGACGGCTGAGACACCAGAAACACAGCAGAGCAATGTCAGTCAGAAAAAGGCCTTTGGTGTGCTGGCAGTTAGTTTCCAGATTTTTTACCCCAAAGAACGCAGGTATTACCGGTATCAGCCAGGTGTGAGACACACAGGTAAACTGAAGCTTCAGGACCCTGCAAATGGAGCCAAAAAAAGAGAGAAAAGGCCACAACATCTCCAAACTGCATTCCTTTAAATGTTAGGCTGTTCACATTAGGAACTGACCCCATAGGACTGAAGACCGTGACCCATCCCATTGTCATTCAGCTGAGCATTTCCCCGGGCTTCAGGTCTGAACACCTTTACGCTTCAGTGCAGGTAACTTTAACGGCTCCTGCAATGCCACTCCACACTGCATCCCTCTGAGACTGACTCACACCTTTAACCCCTTAATGCATCGCCCACCGTACGAGGACGGACCTCCAGACCTCCTCCAGAACATTAAAAACAGGAATAAACTCATTAATAAATAAAAATTCTGTTCATACAATTTGAACACAGTGGTGTGCTGTGTTAGAACCCAAATTTCACACCTGTCACAGACTGACCACACACACACACACACACAAACATGCATACACACGTGCACGCACACGTACACACACACACACACACACACACAAACATACACACACTACCATGGACCTGTGTGTGTAACCAGAGCACAGACCTCCCACAGAAACTATCATACAGCGCAAGTATTATGGTTATAGCTGATCTAGTCTTCAGTAAAATAACAGATATCAATGATCCCATTTAATTCACAATTGACATTTACAGATTTCATCTAAAAAAAAAAGGTTATTTTCAAATACAGCTTTAAGTCACATTTAAAACGGCCTCTTACTTCAATGCAGAAAAGCAAAGACATTGAAATGCAACTGACCTTTCACAAAGAGAAAAAAAATATTATCATTGGTTCTGCTGGAAAAGTATTAAGAAAGGTTAATGAAGCATTTGAGCTGGGCAGAGGCAGTAACGGTGGAGCTGTACCAGAGGAACAGACAGCGGCGGCTGCAGACGCCGAACTTCAGCCCCTTTCCTCAACCTTAATTGGCTGCAGTGTTATCCGGTACTTCAGTGCCAAATCCCCGGGAGTTTAAAGAGCAGAGAAGCACTCATCAGCTTTAAAAATAGAGCAAACAGAACTAAGTATAGCAAATCCAGGAACCAAATTATTTTCTATGGCACAGAAGTGTGTTTAATGCTCAATCATGCCCAATTTCACTGAACAGTTTTCTTTCAAAAAGGACCAAAGCTAATGCAGGAAAGAGCAAAGGTTAGGTAACAGAGCACAGACTGAGACTACAACATAACGCCCACTGTGACCATTAGAGGACCGAGCCAGACACCATGAGCAGTGCAACAATGAACATACAAAATTAATACCTTTCGTACATAACCAACCGTGTTAGCCACCTTAAATTTAACCTCCAAACCAATCTGAACAGCTTTTGTAGCAAGGTCTTGGCAAATTCAGTAAGAGAAAAATCCTCAAATTCAAAAGCTATTGAATATAATGGTTATGGTTAAACCATTGGAATGGAATTTTGTGGTGTTTCCAGGCCCTGGTGTGTGAACATGCTGTACACCAGCGGCATGAAACAAGGGTTGAATCCACTTCTGGGGTTCCTGCCAACTTCTGGCCTTAATTATTTAATTAGCCATAACTTTTACAGACAGTTTAGCTACATTTCTTGATAAGTGCGTGAATGACAGCCAGAGATTGTTTTTGTGTCCCTGTAAGAACCCTTTTACTGTGACCTAATGTACAAGTGAACCAGCGTTCATGTGTGCAGCTAATTAGCTCATTTAGCCTGGGTAATTGAAGGAAATAAAAACCTGCATACACACCGGCCCCCCAGGACCAGAATTGCCCTCCCCTGCTGCACACACACCAGATTCTCAGCCCCTGTATTCCAAAAACTGAAAATTCTGTCTCTGCTACTGAAAGCAAAAAACATTCCAATAGGATGCATTTTCCACATATTAATAAAGGGGTGTGGCCAAGCTGAGTGCTGTGGGATTGGACATTCCGTACTGTGATGTAACAGTAGCAGAATCTCTGGGAACCAACCAGAACCTCCTGTAGTTAAGAAGTAGAGAGCAAAGCATGCAGGAGTGGGGTATCTGGTGAGTTTATGGAATCTGTGACCCCGCCCCCTTCCCCCAGGCTTACGAGCCGAGCACAGAGCGAGTGTTACTTCAGCACGCTCCTGTGTCCCAGGGAGGAACGGTGGCTGGAGAAAAGGCCTGGGAGCTGTTGGGAAAGGACACGCAGTCAGGCGCTAAATGGAGCCAATCACAAACACAAAGAACACAAAGCATTTCCTGGCTTCCTGGAACAACCAGGGATAATTAAATAGGGAGGGGCTGTGGGTGCAGTCCCCACAGAAACACTCTACGGTTACCAGAGAGGAGCTCCACCAACCACAAAGTACGCAAGCACAATAAGGCCGATGGTGATTGGACAGTCTGCAGGGTAAGAGAGGTGTGTGTGTGTGTGTGTGTGTGTGTGTATGAGTGAGGTGTGTGTGTGTGCGCGCGCGTGCGTATGAGTGAGGTGTGTGTGTGTGTGCGCGTTTGTGTGTGTGTATATGAGTGAGGTGTGTGTGCATGTGTATGTATGAGTGAGGTATGTGTGTGTGTGTGTGTGTGTGCATGTGCGCGTGTGCGTGCGTGTGTACCTGAGCACCCAGCCTGCGCAGGTAGCGGTTCCGCAGTCCAAACACAGACATGGGCTGGAGCCGCTCACCTTCCTGCCCCTGCAGCAGGGGGCGCTTCCTCCTGAAACACAGCAGGTGCACTCACTTCACCTGAGTGAGATTACACACACACACACACACACACACTTCACCTGAGTGAGATCACACACACGCACACACCTCACCTGAGTGAGATTACACACACACACACACCTCACCTGAGCGAGATTACACACACACACACACCTCACCTGAGTGAGATTACACACACACACACACCTGAGCGAGATTACACACGCACACACTTCACCTGAGTGAGATTACACACACACACACACCTGAGCGAGATTACACACGCACACACTTCACCTGAGTGAGATCACACACACACGCACACACCTCACCTGAGCGAGATTACACACACACACCTCACCTGAGTGAGATTACACACACACACACCTCACCTGAGTGAGATTACACACACACACACACCTACCTCACCTGAGTGAGATTCCATACCGCTCACCATCACCCCGCATGTACACACCGCACCTGCAAACCTCACCAAACACAACAGGTACACTCACCTGAGCACAATCCTATACACCTCAAACACAACAGGTACACTCACCTGAGCACAATCCTATACACCACAAACACAACAGGTACACTCACCTGAGCACAATCCTATACACCTCAAACACAACAGGTACACTCACCTGAGCACAATCCTATACACCTCAAACACAACAGGTACACTCACCTGAGCACAATCCTATACACCTCAAACACAACAGGTACACTCACCTGAGCACAATCCTATACACCACAAACACAACAGGTACACTCACCTGAGCACAATCCTATACACCTCAAACACAACAGGTACACTCACCTGAGCACAATCCTATACACCTCAAACACAACAGGTACACTCACCTGAGCACAATCCTATACACCGCAAACACAACAGGTACACTCACCTGAGCACAATCCTATACACCACAAACACAACAGGTACACTCACCTGAGCACAATCCTATACACCACAAACACAACAGGTACACTCACCTGAGCACAATCCTATACACCACAAACACAACAGGTACACTCACCTGAGCACAATCCTATACACCACAAACACAAGGTCACAGCAACACTCCTGAACATTCAGCATGTCTAAACGGCCTACACACACACACACACACACACACACACGAATACACACCTGAACACACACATATGAACACACACCTGAACACTGCACAACACACCCTGAGAATAAACCAGTGCAACAGTAAATACTGACTGGAACATTATGTTGTATATTTAGTTATTTTAATAGTCCAGTCTCGGACCCCACTGTAAATGAGCCAGCTATTGCTGGCTTAATGGGTAATCCTTGCACTCAATACTCTACAAATTGTTTCTCATTTTAGCATCTCACTTTAAAATAGCCCACTTTGTACTGTTTTAAGTAAGTGTATTTGTTTTACTTTGTAATTTTTAATATGATGAGTGCAAATAAATTGATCTAAAAAAATTTTAAAAATTTTTAAAAAACCCAGCCTTCAAAACGCACCTGAAAGGAGTTTGGGGTTGTGTGCACGTGCCACTTCAGCAGGTTTACAAACGAGTCAATGAGACAGAAAACACGAAAATGGACGACTTGCTTAGCTGAACAAAGTGAGACGACAAGTTTAAAATCAACATTGCATGTTTATTTGCCCTCCTACTCTGCAAGAGTACATTGTAAAAAACTTAAAATTACAATCGGAACTGTATTTACCAGATTCAGCAATAAAATCATATTAGTCTTTGATGAATTCCCAGCTGTGATTACTTGACTGGACACCGCAGCAAACTGTAGTAAACCGCAGTAAACTGTAGTAAACCGCAGCAAACTGTAGTAAACCGCAGCAAACCGCAGTAAACTGTAGTAAACCGCAGCAAACCGCAGTAAACTGTAGTAAACCGCAGCAATCCGCAGTAAATCGCAGCAAACTGTAGTAAACTGCAGTGAACTACAGCAAACCACAGCACACATAACTCTGTAAGCTCAGGAGCTTACGGCAGAATTTAAGGGGAAGGCTTGTAAAATACTAAGAGCCACAAGCGCCCATAATGGCTTAGGAGAGGAATCTGCCATTTTGAATGTGTTAGAAAGTGGGGGGGGGGGGGGGGGGGGGGGGGGGTGAATGTGCAATAAGCTTGTCCCCCCCCCCGGGGCCCATTGGAGTGGGGGCTCCCTCGTTTGGAGTCTGGTTCCTCTCGAGGTTCCTGCCTCTTAGTCCCCCTCAGGAGTGTCACCCAGCCCCCCCCCCACCCCTATGCTGTAATGTCTGTGGTTACTAATGTTCTGAGAAATCTGCTGTACAAATACATTTTACAAGTGATCCCATTTCTGTACAAATGCATTTGATCCGATTCAAATGTATCGGATCCGATTTGGAGCTACTGTAAGCCATGACATCCAAGCACCCCCTCCCTCTGGAATAATTACACTGGGGGGAAAAAAAAAAAACTAAGCCCTTCTCCACATGGATTCTCATATTTTCACTCAGTTCAAGTGTACAGTACCATACTGTGGTAAGATGCTCTAGGTTTGACCTCAAATTCAACATCATTATACTGAAGGACTGCCCAGCAGTCTAAATGACTGGCAAAGAGAGATAACACACAGTCTCAACATAACACTCTATTACATGGGATCGATTCTGGACTCATGTAAATCTTAAATGAAAACAAAAACATTGACCTCATACTGTACTTTTTATGTCCACCTTGTCTTCTGTTTATTATTGTTTTTCATCTTATACTATTGGAATTTTTATTTCATTTTATTTATTTGGTATTTCCTGTAAGGAATGGCTGTATTCTAAAAATGTACAAAAATGCTGCAATGTACTGTATCTGTACCATTTTGCACCGCTTTGAAAATAATAAAAAATTTGAATTACAAAAAAACAAAAAAAAAAAAAAACATTACACTATTAGTATAGCCATCCTATAGTTGGTTTATCACTAATAATTGAACCTGAAGGGTTTAAGTTTGGTTTGCGGCCCCTTAAAAATAAAAAAGGCAACCCTGGAGGGGTCATCATATCCGCTACGGACTGGTGACCAATGTCAGAATCCTGCAGGAGCCAGGTGTGTAAAAGCAGGAAGTGCTCGCGCTGTAGCATGTCCCAGACAGAGTGATCAGAATCAGAATCGGACAGAACCCACAGACGAGCTCAGATTCAGTTTCAATTTCAGTTTTGCTTTGTTAGTAACAGTGGTTTTGTGTTTTTAAATGCCTCTTTCGTTGATTACCTCAATCATATTGCACACAGCTTTCGAACAGGTGCTTAAATAATTATTTTTTAAAAACAATAAAAAAAGCAGCAAGAGAATATAAGCATTGAATGTTCAAAGGCTCCGGCAGAAAACGTTCAGGACGTTAAAAAAGGAAATTTGCTTGTTCCCGCCGTAACTCTTGGGAGAGAGAACAGATAAAAATGTGCATCTTATGGCAGATGAAAGCAGGAAGACGGCGCTGAACCAGCATAGGAGCCCCTCCAGCACCAGGCAGATATAAGCTGAATAAGGTCTCAGTGCAGTCTGATTTATACTCTCCAAATGGAGCCAAGGCTTGAGCCCTGAGGAACCCCGTCCAGCTGCCTGAGTCTGCAGCCTCTCCCTGTACACTCACCTGGGCCCTCCCCATTCAGATCCCTCCACTGCATTACAGCCTGTCAGAAGTCCACGAGGTTTATCCTGTGGGAAAGTACCGGAGCTGTGCAGGTATGAGGTCCAAGCCTGCTGACAGACGTGTCACACCTGCAGTCCAGACACGCCCCTTCCCGTCTCATACTTAAGAAGTAAAAGTGGTTGAGAAAGCAAACAACTAAAATAAGGTGTAACCCCAGAGGGAGGAGGGGTCAGTCAGTGAGGTCAGTGGGAAGGGTGGAGCCAGCTGCAGCATGTGGGAGGAGTCAGAGCAGTGGGAGGAGCTTGTATGACGCAGTAATGCCCCAGGTGAGTGAGTGACAGGTGAGGCTCCTCAGGTGATTGGTGGCAGCCGGACTGAACGTGCTCACCTGTAACACATCACAGGAGAGGTTAGTCTGGGGATGGCCCAGAGCGCATGAGTGTTAAAACCAGCACGTGTGCGTAAGAACATGCGTGCATACGAACACACATGCATAAGAACACGCATAAAAACCCCGCAGTACCGCCATGCAAACACTGCCAACCATGCTCCCTCATCTCAGGACCAACGTACTACACTTCCCACTAGGGCTTTCAAAAAAACTATTCGAAAATCTTTTTCAGAGCAAGTGGGTCGTTTGGTTTCCTTGCCAATAACCTCTGGTGATACTTTCAGCTCCATGGACACCTGACGTTACTGGTCAGCTAGCCTCGCGAGTCAGTCTCTTTTTTCACTTCGTTCAACAGATCTGGTCAGCTAATAATTTAAGCTAAATAATGTTCCCATGGCAGGCTATGTTTCCTTTCTGTTCTGAAGATTGATCAAATTGGATGATGAAAGAAGTTAAACTAAACAGAGTAAGTAATTTCTGTTGTTTTATGCTACAGGTATTAGCCGGTTGAATCGTTTTTGTGTTAAGAAATAAACAGGGATTTCCTATAAACAATTATTTCCCTATTATTGTGATTAATAAATGCCGAGTTGCGGCAAATTACATCCACAAGAAAGTGCTTTATTCATTTGCGCATTAGGCTATAGAAACTGCAGGGGGCTCATTTATAAAATGACGCGGAGTGAAGACCTGAGAGCCACAACCGTTTCCACGGTCAAATCGAGTCATGTTGAAATTTTATAAATCACTGCTTTGATGTGATTTTCTGCCCGCTTGTGGAAAATAACGCGCAGGCCAGTTTGGAGGGAGCGTCACGTGCATATTGCGCCCGACAAAAAGCAGCTTATTTTTGTGTATTATAGGCAAATGATATTCGAATATATTCGAACTCAATTTCATGGCACTTTTGACAGCCTTACTTCCCACAGAGCACCACTTCTCTACGGAACAGCCGTTCAGCCCGCCGCTCTACGGAACAGCCGTTCAGCCCGCCGCTCTACGGAACAGCCGTTCAGCCCGCCGCTCTACGGAACAGCCGCTCAGCCCGCCGCTCTACGGAACAGCCGCTCAGCCCGCCGCTCTACGGAACAGCCGTTCAGCCCGCCGCTCTACGGAACAGCCGTTCAGCCCGCTGCTCTACGGAACAGCTGTTCAGCCCGCTGCTCTACGGAACAGCCGTTCAGCCTGCAGCTCTACGGAACAGCCGTTCAGCCTGCCGCTCTAGGGAACTGCCGTTCAGCCTTCCGCTCTACGGAACTGCCGGTCAGCCCGCCGCTCTACGGAACAGCCGTTCAGCCCGCCGCTCTATGGAACAGCCGTTCAGCCCGCCGCTCTACGGAACAGCCGTTCAGCCTGCCGCTCTACGGAACAGCCGTTCAGCCTGCCGGTTCGTCACTAATGGACCCTAAACTGCAGCCCGTCGCTCTCAGACTGTAGCCTGCTCTCTGGGGTTTTGGTGGAGCTTCAGTGTGGGTCTGTGCCCATACGGAATACGCGGGCAGGCCGTACTCACTCATAATCAGACGTGCTGCTCCCCCGGAGTCTGGCTCTGGCCGAGGCGGAGAGGTTCAGATCCCCTCCTGGAGACGGGAAGAGAGGAGGTTACAGCAGCGTAACTACGGAGACCACCAGCGGTTACAGCAGCGTAACTACGGAGACCACCAGCCCAATCAGACAAACAAACAGCAGAGGCCTCAATGTGCCTCTGCCTCTTACCTCTGAGAAAGTCCACAAGGTACAGCAACACCACAGCGATCAGGGCCACTGAGGAGAAACACAGCATTAACACACATACCCGAGATACCTGCACACCTCAGAGACAAACACCTGCACACATCTCAGAGTGACAGAGAAACAGCACTATCACACATGGTGAGACGGGACAGGTGTAATGCAGGTGAGAGGGGGCAGGTGTAATGCAGGTGAGAGGGGGCGGGTGTAAAGCAGGTGAGAGGGGGCGGGACAGGTGTAATGCAGGTGAGAGGGGGCGGGACTCACTGCAGATGCAGGCACAAAAGAACACCTCCAGGAACAGGTACCCCCTGTGGTCCAGGATGGCTCCTGCTGCCATGGCGATGAGTGCCAGGCCAAGGTTCTGAATGGACTGCATGCTGTGGACAGGGAGGGGGGGCAGGACCACAGGAGAGCAGAGAGGTAGTAGACACACCTGAGAAGACACACTAGACTGCAGTTGGAGAACAGACACACTAGCTAATGAACCACTGCAGAACATGCGTGTGCTGACTGCAAACCCAGCCCAAACCCACCCAGCCCAGGTCATGTGACTAAACACTCACAATCCATAGGCGGTCCCCAGTTGGTGCTCAGGAACCAGGAAGGCCACCATTGGCCAGAGAGCGCAGGCCAGGAGGGAGTAGGACACGCCCAGCAGACACTGCGGGGACAGAACACACCCCAGATTAGCTGCTTTATGAACACAGGCTCCGAGCAAATCCTGAGGCAGGAAGGCTCATGGCGAGCGTTTTAAACACAGAGAGACGCTAACAGCCCAGCCACCAGCTCCACTGCGCGGCGTGCTAGCAATGCTAATGCTAATGCCAGCATCACACACATTTAAAACACACAGAGACGCTAACAGCCGAGCCACAAATGCAAACGTGCAACGTGTTAGCAATGCTAATGCCAGCGTTGTACACATTTTAAACACAGAGAGGTGCTAACAGCCTAGCCACCAGCTCCACTGTGCGACGTGCTAGCAATGCTAATGCCACTGCACACAATGCTCAAGTACCGAAAGCTAAATAATCTACAAACTTTACACACAGAATAAAGCTGAACGTGATGTGATAAACACCCTGGAGCGAAGGGAAAATGAAACCGGTGTTTGAAATCGGGTGTTTGATAATTTAACTGAACTTTATACACACTCAGCATTCATAAGGTTACACAGAACTCCTCTGTGAAAATGTTGCATCGTATAAACGCATCTGTTCAGCAAATACGTTTTTTTATTTGAAGTTCACTGGCTGCACTGTTCAATATCACCCTTCATAAATCAATAATACTGTTCATGAATGCTTAATAAAGCAGTAATATCATGCTTGTAAAACTGTTAGATTCGCCTTATTAAGGATTCAAGGAGACATTAAAGCCCCATATGACCTATCCGTTTACGAATCCATATTTACTAGGAGAAAAAAGACTAATAAAACATTTTAGCTCCCAAACCATTATCAGTGTAATGCAAAGTCTTGTTCCACTGGTCCCGCCCACCCCCGCAGTCTCTGGTTCCCCACCCCACACCTCCCACCCCCCACCCCAAACACACACAGAATAATATGAAATAAACTCAGATCTAAAAAACAACAAGTGCTTCAAATCGTCCTGACAACGGGAGGCGGTCACCATGGCGATCCAGGGGTTCCAGAAGGTGAAGGCCAGCATCATGTGTGCAGCCAGCGTGGCGAACACGGCGCACATGACCCACACCACGTTCTTCCCGGTCCGATCCACCAGGAAGCCCAGGATGGGCGAGGCCGGAGCGGAGATGATGTACACGATGCTGTCACAAAGATAATCAACACCACCCCTCTCCATTATCCAAGCGCCAACACTCACATCCACACCACCCCTCTCCATTATCCAAGCACAAACACTCACATCCACACCATCCCTCTGCATTATCCAAGCACAAACACTCACATCCACACCATCCCTCACCATTATCCAAGCACCAACACTCACATCCACACCATCCCTCTCCATTATCCAAGCACCAACACTCACATCCACACCATCCCTCTCCATTATCCAAGCGCAAACACTCACATCCACACCATCCCTCTCCATTATCCAAGCACCAACACTCACATCCACACCATCCCTCTCCATTATCCAAGCACAAACACTCACATCCACACCATCCCTCTCCATTATCCAAGCACAAACACTCACATCCACACCATCCCTCTCCATTATCCAAGCGCCAACACTCACATCCACACCATCCCTCTCCATTATCCAAGCGCAAACACTCACATCCACACCATCCCTCTCCATTATCCAAGCGCAAACACTCACATCCACACCATCCCTCACCATTATCCAAGCACAAACACTCACATCCACACCATCCCTCTGCATTATCCAAGCGCCAACACTCACATCCACACCATCCCTCTGCATTATCCAAGCACAAACACTCACATCCACACCATCCCTCACCATTATCCAAGCACCAACACTCACATCCACACCATCCCTCACCATTATCCAAGTGCCAACACTCACATCCACACCATCCCTCTCCATTATCCAAGTGCCAACACTCACATCCACACCATCCCTCTCCATTATCCAAGCGCCAACACTCACATCCACACCATCCCTCTCCATTATCCAAGCGCCAACACTCACATCCACACCATCCCTCTGCATTATCCAAGCGCAAACACTCACATCCACACCATCCCTCTGCATTATCCAAGCGCAAACACTCACATCCACACCATCCCTCTGCATTATCCAAGCGCAAACACTCACATCCACACCATCCCTCTCCATTATCCAAGCACAAACACTCACATCCACACCATCCCTCTCCATTATCCAAGCGCCAACACTCACATCCACACCATCCCTCTGCATTATCCAAGCACAAACACTCACATCCACACCATCCCTCTGCATTATCCAAGCACAAACACTCACATCCACACCATCCCTCTGCATTATCCAAGCGCAAACACTCACATCCACACCATCCCTCTCCATTATCCAAGCGCAAACACTCACATCCACACCATCCCTCACCATTATCCAAGCACAAACACTCACATCCACACCATCCCTCTCCATTATCCAAGCGCCAACACTCACATCCACACCATCCCTCTGCATTATCCAAGCACAAACACTCACATCCACACCATCCCTCACCATTATCCAAGCGCCAACACTCACTTCCACACCACCCCTCTCCATTATCCAAGCGCCAACACTCACATCCACACCATCCCTCTCCATTATCCAAGCGCCAACACTCACATCCACACCATCCCTCTGCATTATCCAAGCGCAAACACTCACATCCACACCATCCCTCTGCATTATCCAAGCGCAAACACTCACATCCACACCATCCCTCTGCATTATCCAAGCGCAAACACTCACATCCACACCATCCCTCTCCATTATCCAAGCACAAACACTCACATCCACACCATCCCTCTCCATTATCCAAGCGCCAACACTCACATCCACACCATCCCTCTGCATTATCCAAGCACAAACACTCACATCCACACCATCCCTCTGCATTATCCAAGCGCAAACACTCACATCCACACCATCCCTCTCCATTATCCAAGCGCAAACACTCACATCCACACCATCCCTCTCCATTATCCAAGCGCAAACACTCACATCCACACCATCCCTCTGCATTATCCAAGCAATGCGTGTGTGTGTGTGTGTGTGTGTGTGGGGGGGGTGTGTATTTGAAGGGTCAGTATTACCTGTTCACAGCTCTTGCTTCAGCAGGAGAAAAGTTAAACTTCTCAATGAAGAAAACCCTGTGGAGAGAGACAGCATTAAGAGCACTTACCTCTCTCCTCCCTCTCTGCCCCCCCCTCTCTCTGCCCCCCCCCCCTTTATCTCTCTCCCTCCCCCTCTCTCATACCTAAACATCACAGATACTCTCTCCTGCTCTAAGCTTCACTCCCACAGAACTCTGCTTAAAACGATGTCTGTTCCATCCCCACGCCTCTAATCTTCTCTTAGGTCCCAGAGGGCGCCAGGCGTCCACACGCCCCTCAAACGCAGCGACTGATCTGCTGAGGAAGTCTCCGTTTGGCAGCCATTACCTCTGGGAGGGAAAGATACCTGTTGCTAAGGGAGATGGCGGTGAGAGTTTTAATAGGAAGTGAGCGCTTGTGAAGTTCCTGAGTAATGCAGTCCTATAGCTTAGCTGCTCTCAGCGCACACTCTGAGCACTGCTTCACCTCCTCCCTCTGAAAGGCTCCCCGTCAGTCTCACATCACACACGAACACAGTTCAGCTCAGCTTCAGGGAATCTATTCTTTGTATTTTCACTTTCTTTCCCCCATCAGCTCCCCCACTGCAAACTGCAAATTTAAATACATTCTATTCTTTCTCTACAATCGCAGGTCCTCATTTAGTCTTGAAAAGCAAAATTCTGTCTGAGCACAGAAGCAACAGTTCAACACTGCAGCAAAACTGAAGAACAGCTCATTAGACTTCAGGACATCCTAGCGCGTACTGATCATATTAATAACCAGAGCTCTAGTGATGAACATGATTGGTCAGTGAGCTCTGGTTATGAATATGATTGGACAGTGAGCTCTGGTGATGAATATGATTGGACAGTGAGCTCTGGTGATGAACATGATTGGTCAGAGAGCTCTGGTGATGAATATGATTGGTCAGAGCGCACTGGGAGTAAAGGGGGAAAAGGAGCAGAATAATAAATAAATGGGCGGAGCCTGTCACTCACTGGCCCAGGCCAATGAAGGGGAAGATGGCTGCGTAGTAGGCCACGCAGATGATGAAGATGAGCCACAGGGAGAGGGAGAATTCCTTCACATCCGACAGCTTGATCACTTCCCCTGCAGACAGGAAATGACACGCCGTTACCACATACGCGGCTTAAAGCTATCAAACTCCTGAGTCAGCCGATCGGTCACGGGACGGCGATGATGTCACACTCACCCGTCTTTCCCTGCTCCTTGTTTAAAATCTTCTCAGCCCGTTTATCCAGGAAGCCCAAGATCAGAGCGCAGACCAGCGAGAACAAACACGTCACTGCAGCTGAAACAGAGAGAACACACACGTCACTGCAGCTGAAACAGGGAGAACACACACACACACACACCACTGCAGCTAAAACAGGGAGAACACACACACACGTCACTGCAGCTGAAACAGAGAGAACACACACGTCACTGCAGCTAAAACAGGGAGAACACACACACACGTCACTGCAGCTGAAACAGGGAGAACACACACACACGTCACTGCAGCTGAAACAGGGAGAACACACACATCACTGCAGCTAAAACAGGGAGAACACACACACACGTCACTGCAGCTGAAACAGGGAGAACACACACACACGTCACTGCAGCTGAAACAGGGAGAACACACACATCACTGCAGCTAAAACAGGGAGAACACACACATCACTGCAGCTAAAACAGAGAGAACACACACACACATCACTGCAGCTAAAACAGGGAGAACACACACGTCACTGCAGCTGAAACAGGGAGAACACACACACACACACACACACACACACACACACGTCACTGCAGCTAAAACAGGGAGAACACACACATCACTGCAGCTAAAACAGAGAGAACACACACACACACACACACGTCACTGCAGCTGAAACAGGGAGAACACACACGTCACTGCAGCTGAAACAGGGAGAACACACACATCACTGCAGCTAAAACAGAGAGAACACACACACACACACACACGTCACTGCAGCTGAAACAGGGAGAACACACACACACGTCACTGCAGCTGAAACAGGGAGAACACACACGTCACTGCAGCTGAAACAGGGAGAACACACACACACACACACACACACACACACACACACACATCACTGCAGCTGAAACAGGGAGAACACACACGTCACTGCAGCTGAAACAGGGAGAACACACACACACACACACGTCACTGCAGCTAAAACAGGGAGAACACACACACACACACACACACACACACATCACTGCAGCTAAAACAGGGAGAACACACACACACACACACACACACACGTCACTGCAGCTGAAACAGGGAGAACACACACACACACACACACGTCACTGCAGCTAAAACAGGGAGAACACACACATCACTGCAGCTGAAACAGGGAGAACACACACACACACACACGTCACTGCAGCTAAAACAGGGAGAACACACACACACACACACACACACACATCACTGCAGCTAAAACAGGGAGAACACACACATCACTGCAGCTGAAACAGGGAGAACACACACACACGTCACTGCAGCTGAAACAGGGAGAACACACACATCACTGCAGCTAAAAGAGGAAAAGATGAACAGCATGACACACCCAACAGGGAGGGAAATATATTCAGCCTAAAATCCCTGTTCTGACAGGAAACAAGCTTCTTTCACAAGATTATTTTACCCCTAAATCATCACTTTCATTTCAGTTTTACAAAATGAATGTTTGCAGACATCCGAACATTTCTGCGAAAGTACACGCAAAATATTAATCAAAATTGACACATTTTTATCTGCATATCTATCTCTTTGATGGTTTGATATCTTCATATCTATTAAGCAAAAACCATACATAAATTCTGCTACCGCATACCATAGGGCCCAGTATTTTAAACACAGAAACACAGCCAAGGAACCTGCAGATCGATCTGCACACGGACAGTCAGGGAGAGACAGGTGTGTGAGTGAGGTGGGACAGGTGTTTGGGTCAGGTGGGGCAGGTGTGTGACTGGGGTCACACACGCACGCACTCACTCACACATCAGCACAGAGGCATATCCCTCCAACCAGGGTCACAACACCACAATTAACAACAACACACAACACCACAATAAACACCAACACTAACACACACAACCGGAATAAACAATAACACTAAAACACACCACCGGAATAAACAACAACACTAACACACAACACCACAATAAACACCAACACTAACACACACCACCAGAATAAACAATAACACAACCCCAGAATACACACAGATATCACATACCGTGCCCCTAACACACATGCACATGCTAAATATTCACGTTTTAGCTCAAACGGGTTGGTATCACTTTCTAAAATGAATGTGGCCATTGGTTGACACAGTAACTGCAGGAGGAATTTCACTGGTTTAGGGGGAAGTTCACTGCATGAGAAACCTGCTAATCGGCCGGTGCTGCTGTCAACGCACTCAAAGCCAAGGAGCAGGGAGCAGAAGTGAAAATGAAAGCGTTTTCTGGAACAACGGCTTCCTGTGCTCGCCTGGGTTCAGGGACACACGAGCCTGAACGCACGCTCCAAGTCTGGCTGAACGCAGGCTCCAGGCCTGGCTGAACGCAGGCTCCAGGCCTGGCTGAACGCAGGCTCCAGGCCTGGCTGAACGCAGGCTCCAGGCCTGGCTGAACGCAGGCTCCAGGCCTGGCTGAACGCAGGCTCCAGGCCTGGCTGAACGCAGGCTCCAGGCCTGGCTGAACGTACGCTCCAGGCCTGGCTGAACGCAGGCTCCAGGCCTGGCTGAACGCAGGCTCCAGGCCTGGCTGAACGCAGGCTCCAGGCCTGGCTGAACGCAGGCTCCAGGCCTGGCTGAACGCAGGCTCCAGGCCTGGCTGAACGCACGCTCCAGGCCTGGCTGAAGAACACGGTGTCTGACTGCAGCAGAAAATGCAAAGCAAGATTTCCCAGGACAGACAGGCGGAACGGAGCCCTGAATACTGATCGGAAGAGCATAGATAAACGCCAAGAAATCGGCAAGCGGCTCGTAATCCTGCTCAAAACCACTCCCAAGCACACGGCATTCAGAGGTTTATTCTGGAAACACTTCATCACACACGAATATCAATGTAATTTCATTAATAACAGTGAATTACTGATAGTCGGCTTGCTTGATAAGTGGGCGGGGCATCACCGAATACTGACCAATCATGAGCGTGGCCCCCAGGGTGGTGTGTCCAGCTGATCCCAGCGTGCTTTGCACACGGCCATAAACCCAGCCCATAATATTCATATTCACCGTGCTGCCCTGGAGACGGCAGAGAAAATGCGGTTAGGCACAGCGCTTCACTGAAACACACACACACACGCGCACACACACACACACACACACGCGCACACACACACACACGCGCACACACACACGCGCACACACACACACACACACACACACACACGCACACACACACACACACACACACACGCACACACACACACGCACACACGCACACACGCACACACACGCACGCACGCACACACGCACACACACACTGTACTAAATACACACAAACACACCAATAAACATGTACATACAGCACTAAACACATGTTAATGAGATGCTAATGAGAGGTTAATGAGATGCTAGTGAGATGCTAATGAGATGTTAATGAGAGGTTAATGAGATGCTAATGAGAGGTTAATGAGATGCTAATGAGATGTTGGAGACTCACCAGCCTGGCCATGCTGAGCTGAAGGCCGAACACCAGGTTGAGCTCTTTCCCTTTAAACCAGCTGACTGCGTACGTGTTCTGAGCCACCGCCAGGGACTCGCCCCCGATCCTGATCAAAAAGAGCACACCAAATCACCACCAAACACACGTCCACTGCAGGGGACTCTCCCCCCATCCCCCACACACGCATTCAGCTCCTAACACAGGCAGCTAACCAAATCACCACCAAATACACTCCTGGAAATCATGCAATCATATGACAAACTCAATGAGCAGTTTGAGAAACACAAATCAAAGGGCTTTTCATCAGACAGAACACATGCAGACATGTGGACACATACTGTTTAAAATTCTTTACTCCAGCAAACACATACATTTTTAAACTTCTATAAATACCATGCAGGAAACATATATATATATATATTTTTAAGAACAGAATGATAAAGCTTAGTCTATGAAAGTATACACTTCACAGATAAGTCATTATGTGGCAAAGAGGAATTGTAGGTATCCTGCAGCTTTGCATGGTTTTAAGGGCATAAGGTGGGGTGTCAAACTCATCTAGTCTTGTTTTACATGTTTAACTGCAGACACTGTGGCCCTCCAGGACTGGAGTTAAACCTGCAGATTCTGCGGCCCTCCAGGACTGGAGACAAACCATTAATTACGAGTCATTTGTGAAGATCCCTGCAGGACGGTCTGGCTCAGGATTGTAAAGGGAATCTCACCACAGTCACCCAGGGCATCCTCAGACTGAAGATACCCATCTAAACTCGCAGTCTACCAAACAAAAAAATACACATTAAAAAAAAAAACATTTCATGACATTCTTACCCGAAAACAAACCGTCCGGCTTCCATCAACCAAAAAGCATTAAACAACGCTCCAGCCGCAAAGATGACCTGAGGAAACCAGAGAGAGAACATGAGTCTTTCATCTCCACCACACACAGGTGTGAGCCAGGGCAGCTAACAGCGGGAGAAACCCTCCCACCTGGAACACAAACGCCGACGGCAACCAGCAGAGGATTTTGAACATTAATAAATAGAACATTAATAAAGAAGAACACGCCACTCAGAGACTGGGGTGCGTTCCACACAAACACCGTGGAGGAGACCCAAGCCATTTAAACACACCTGCGTCATGCGCCGGGCACTTACCTGTCCAGCGCAAACGAACAGCGAGAAGATGACCGTTCCCAGCCTGAAAGAAACAGAGCGATAACCTGGTCAGGACACGTCTCCAAACGCCCAGAGACCGCGATGACCTGGTCATGACACGTCTCCAAACGCCCAGAGACCCAACAGGTGAGCGCTGGCAGAGTAAAGAGGTAAAGCCCTTTGATTCAGGGAGTGTGTGAGACAAAAAGATCTCAACTCACCGGATCCCGAAGACGCGGTCCAGCAGAAAGCCGCCCAGGAAGCACAGAACCACGTTGGGCCAGGAGTACCAGGCGTACAGCAGCATGAACTTGGAGGTGTTCAGGTTCATGTCCTTAAACACGCAAGAGAGCAGGAGCATGACCCTGCGATGCTGCACACAGTCCTCACACAGAGGAAAACCACACGCTCATTTCATTTATTACTGAAAGCAAATACTGATCCTGGGCAGAATGCAGCTAACTGCTGAACTTCAGCCGAGAATAATAATAATGACAATAATAATAATAATAATAATAATAATAATAATAATAATAACAACTTTATTTGTATAGCACCTTTCATACAGACTGCAGCTCAAAGTGCTTAACAGGAAAAATAAAAACAAAAGGCAAAAACAGGGAAAAACGCAGCAATCATAATCAGTTATAAGGGTTTAAAACATAGAAGAATAAAACAGTGTATATTGAAATGGAAACATGAATAAAATAAAATATTTAATATGAAAGAGTCAATGAGTAATGAGTAAAAAGATTAAGAACACAGATTGAGGCTCACTGTTACACACTTTAAGCTGTTAACACTGTCGTTGCTGAGGACACTTCCTGGCAACAGTAAAGTAAGCACAGTAGCACCGGCTCCACAAACGCTGACATTTAAAAAAGGAAGTGGCCTCCCCCACAGGACTGACCACAGACAGATTACTAAGCTGGCAAAGCGGGTTAATAAACAGCCAAACGTTCCGGTGTGGACCCGAGTTTGAATCCACCATCACACAGAGCTAAAGCACACTCAGCCACCCACAAACTCCCCGGCGACCACTGGTTCTGCTTATCTGATCACACAATGGCTTTAATCACTGGGGAGGAACAGAGAGGGATCCTACAGCAGCCTTACATCAGTCTCACAGTGCTCATAAGCACTTAATACAATGCAAATGTCAACAGTTACACATTACAGACAGCTGGTCACAGATTAGATATCGCAGATGCAGGTCCGAGCTCTGCGCAGCCAATGTGGCATTTAGGACTGTGTGAGATAAAACATAATTAGGAGCAGCCTGTCTGTGGGACAGGAAATGACCTGTGGATCAGACTGAGCTCCAGTGTCCACAGGAGGGATCTGCACCTGGAAGAGCTCACAGCTCAGGCCTCTAGTGTCTGAGTCCGTTGTCTTCAGTAAGCAGACAACAGCTCTCCAGAGTGTCTACAGCTGGACAAGCCGCTGCATTGTCCTGCAGCATTTTCATGTTATATTTACGTCCATCCATTGCACTTGTGTCATTATCTTGATGTTGTATCTTGTTGTCATGCCTCCTAGTTTGACTTAACATTATTCTCTGATCTAGCCTATGCCTACTGTGGACTTAACTGGACTTAATGTGTTCATGTTCATAACTGTTACATAATGAGTACTGTACCTTATCGGACCTGTATTTTGTAATTGTTCCAATGGCCGTCGGTATGCACTAATTGTACGTTGCTTTGGATAAAAGCTTCTGCCAAATAAATGTAATGTCCTAAGTGGGCGCAAATAGTGCATCTGACAATACGGGACTGTGCAAGGAACCAAAACATCCAGTACGCTCTACTGGAACAGGGGGTAAGCCTTTAAAGAGTAGTACTATGTTCTTTGGCATGTTTTTTCCCCAATTCTAAGTCAGTGTTCTAGAACTCCACTGCTTTCTAGTACCTGCAGTGACTGTTACATCATCATTAGAATGTTCAGTTAAGAACGTATTTATGATATTAGAACTTAAAGGGTTAAAGACAAAGACTGACAGGGTAACGCGGAAGTTCTCACCTGTTGGACCTGTATCTGCAGAGCTGCCGGGTTGTCATAGCAGAAATAACTCCCTAAAACACAGCAGGAAACACGCTTCAGAGTGAGAAGATGTGAATCGGTTTCAGTAAATGGCAAGCCGTTTTAGCTTTAATTCATTTCTAGAGGATATCGCAAATACAATTCTAACTAGTTAGAATGCAAATTCTTGATATCAGAAATTCAATTGTAACAAGTTATAATTCAAGTGTTTTCCCCATTCATTTCAATGGGACCTTTCATTTTTGATAACAAGAATTGTATTTTAACTAGTTAAAATTGGACATTCTAATTAAAACAAGTTAAAATTATATTACTGATATCAAGAATTCCAATTTTAACTAGTTAAAATTGAATTCATGATATCAGAAATAGGTATTTTAACTAGGTCAAACTCCAATTCCCATTGAAATGAATGAGAAAATACAGGATACAGGAAAATACACAAGTAGTTACAATTTAATTTCTCACATCAAGAATTTGCATTCTAACTAGTTAGAATCTGCGATATCCTCTAGAAATGAATTAAAGCTAAAACGGCTGGCCATATCGGTAACACTATTTCCTTGTTTCGGTTCGGCACTGAACACACTGACGGGAATCACTTGCTTGTTTGTTCACAATCAGCTTGGTAGCTAGTCGGCTTGTTCAAAACAGCATAGACCCTCCAGAACACCCGGTACATTCCACCAGCTTAAATGTTAAACTCATAGTAAGCTACTGAGGGTAGCCGGCTAAATCACATGCTACTAGCATGCTAAGCTACAGCGAAGCTGCTAGGTGTCCGAAGCTGTCCGCTCACCGAAGCCCAGGAAGCACATGAACACCAGCACAAGCACCCGGTGCGCCAGCTTGCTCGGGTCACAAATCGCGGACATCGGCTTCGGAGCGTCGCCGTCAGCCCTGGGGTGGAGAGGTTCATATTCGCCCAGCAAGTTTTCTCTGTCATCCGTCTCAGCCATCGTTCAGCTCTGCTGGTGAGGTCCCAAACAAACATACAGAGAAGTGCGGTCATGTGACCACCCCGCACGTGTTCTAATCAGCTGACCTGTCGGCGGTGGGCGGGTCTATTTAGTCTGCCTTACCTCATCATTTTAGCGGCGGACTTTGCTCAAGAGAACAGATACAGGCTACAGTTAGATGTTTAAAGTGGTTTTTGTTTACTCATAAATTCTAATTTTATTTTAATTGCACATAACAGTTTAATTGGCTTCGCCAATTCAATATTTGTCTGTTGGTCAGGAAAAATAAAACAAAAACGATTTCATTTCTAAACAGAAAGAAGCCTAACCAATGGGCCTAATTTAAGACATGCCTAAAAACTGAGTGTACAATTCTGAGTCTAAATAAGGATAGACACAGTGTCCTACAGTTTTCCTCTGACCCAGTGTAAGTGAACCCCAAATCTAAAAACCTCTGTTGGTATTTCCGATACTGACATGCTTTCTTGAGGGGGTTGACAGGTTTTGTTTTAAAAACCTTTCCATGCTGGTGGCCTGATCCCTGCTTCAGTTAATGTTACCGATATGACGAGCGAGCGAGCTGAACCGAAGTGGCGCCGCCTTGCAAACAGACAGGTTATCGTGGCGAGCAGTGGCAGAGACAGATAAAATAAAGTAACGTTATAATTTCAAAGGGTAGCGCATGTAATGTAAGCGCATGACATCTTCTTAGTTTTATTTTGTTGTCTTTTTTATTTTTATGGTTATTTTCATTGATGCATTGTATCATAATATAGCAGATCAATGACTGCAAACCGCCACAACAGCAAACTCTCCGCGCGCCCAAGTGTGAGAACAACTGATTTAAATGGTGTTTCTGTAATATCCTGCGGCAACTGCGCATTTTTCTGAATACAGGAAAGGGGACATTGATCTTAAATTTGCCGCATCGTACTTTGGCCCTCTTGTGATGAGCGTGCAGCGTACACTCTTTTGGCAGTTCATTCTCCCTGTACTCACCCGCGTGTGAATCTGTGTGTGCAAGATCGCGTGTTATTGCTGGACTCCTGCTTATGGGTATACTGCGTGCACTGTTTCTTTTGACTGACACCGCTGTGAAATGTGAACCCAAAGGCACAAGCTTTAAGCGTCAGGCGTGTTCACAGAGCAGGGCAGATTTCACACCTCCGGACTCGTGCTCGTAATAATCTCAGAGTCAGAGCGCTCATGCAGGATCAGGTTTCCCCCGTCCCCGTCCGACACTTATCTGCTGCCAACGGAACGCCCGGTGTGGGTGCAGGGTTTTGTTTTAGCCCAGCATTAAGGCACCCCATTCTACTCATCACTGTCTTCATTCAAGACCATGATTAGTTCATTATTAGTCGCACTGATAATTCTGGGTCTCTGGGTACTCCAGGAGTTTGGGGAGTCTTGCTTGTGGCTTCTATGAACTGGACTGTATGTCTGTCAATTTGTTAGTAAGTCTGTCTCAATACTGTTGGATTGTTAGTGGATTTAGTTTTTTCCTGATTATTGCTCATTTAGGATTCATGCTGCTGGAGAATCACACCTCTATGGTACCAGAGTAGAGCCCTCAGGGGCTGAAGAGGTGTGATGGGATTCTGGAGGACTGAGTATCACAGAGCCATTCTGTACTTTTCCTCTTCATTCTGAGATGAGACCCCTACTGGGGCTGTCACAGAAACGGCTTTCTCATGAGACTATACCATGCCAGTGTGTGTGTGTGTGTGTGTGCGTGTGCGTGTGTGTGTGTCTGTGCGTGTGCATGCGCGTGTGTGCGTTTGTGTGTGTGTGTGTGAGAGAGAGAGAGAGAGAATCCATTTTTCAACATCATCAGAATGATTCACGTCACAAGGTGTGATTGACAGCGCAGGTTTAAATATAAACCCACCGGCTGAAGGCTGCTGGAGTGATGATGTCATCGTCTGAGCAGAGGGGTCAGGGGAAACTTAGGAGTGCTGCTGGATTGGCTGGCTGAGTGATTGAGTGATCAGGCCAGCCTATCTGTGTGTGAATTTGTCTCTGTGATGACCCGCTTTCTGACACAAGCCTGGTATATGAAGAAGGGACATACATTAACGGTAACCCTGTGTCAAGGAAATTGTACACGGGAGAATGTGATTGGCTGAAGGGGCATGTGGGTGTGGTCCAGGGACTACATGGCGGGCTATCGTTCAGACATGACCCTGTCACCTGCACGCAGCGTGTCCAAATTAAAAATGCTCAGACATGCTTTATAACAGGGAAGCTCTGATCTGACCCAGGAGGGCAGTACTGCTGCTGGTTTTCATTCTTCCTCTCCAATCAGGGACTGATTTACACCTGGGAGTCCAGGTGAGTTGACATTAATCAACCAGTTAACCAATTAACTATCAGGTAGAAAAGAGAACCAGCAGCACTACTGGCTCAGGGCCCGGTGTGGCTACTCCAAGTCCGTGACCTCATTAAGAACGGGCCGGTTTCATTTACGACCTCGTTATACACAGGACACTGCAAGCCGGAGGGGCAACCCACGAAATTTGTCACTGTACAGCTTTAAAACTCAATCTCTCCTAAAATAATTTAGTCCGCAACTTTTTCTACTCTTTATCTCCCCCCCTGTCCGCTTGTTCTTGCCCTGCCAGGAGAGCCGTCTCTGCGGCTTCGTAATTTCCCTGAGCGTGGTTCAGCATCGCCCATAACTCACCGTCCCTCGGCCATCCGTCAGGAAATTTAATCTGCGCTCGACAAACAGCCCGTCTCCCCGCCGGCACCGCGCTGTAATGGCACTGTAGCTCATTAATTTCCCACCCAAATATCATCTTTTGCCGGGGAAGAGGGGAGTAATATTTCATTATTATATTAATCAGCCGCGCGCGCGGGGAGGCCGTGGTAAATCAGGATATGAGCTGCAGACGCCGTAAATCCCCCGGTCGTTTGAGACTTCCTGAAACCTGGCCGCAGGGGCGCTGCTTCAGAGCCGGTTTCTTTATAAGAAACACAATCTGACTCCATTTGGGATGAATCTGAAAACACTGTTTTATTACCGCTATGAATAATGCATGCGCGGTCATGGCGATCGTACCGTCAGCAGGACCGCCCGCCCCGTCCTTATCCACATTAAAACACGGCCGCTGGTTTTAATGTCTTATCCTAGCAGAATGAACGCAGCCCTAATCTGTGATTGTTCAGTCACTCACAGAGACCCTGCACAGCTCACAATGACTTTGCCGTCTCGTCCTGGGAGATTTAAACGAGGGAGCTGCACCTTTCTTTCTCCCTCTATCGGAGCGCTCTATTGTAGGAGCGTTTTAAAGGGGGATATTGGAAGCCCGCCCGGCTGAAGTGTTCTCCCGTTCCCTATTCTCCCGTCCGCCGGCTCTTTTGTAGGCAGGTAATTACGCGGCGAGAGCCTCTGTAATCCACGACTCCTTACACTCGTTCCTTTCATTCGCTCCTTTGGCACGCGAACGCTGATTTATTCCCGCTTCTGCTCCTTTCAGACGTTACATCAGTTTAACTCTCAGGTTTAATACCCAGTATCCTAATCCCCATGGGGTCAGCCTACATTCCTTTCAGAAACCAACAGCTACTTATCTGCCCAGTCACTGCAGACTTCTATGACCACTGTGTGTGTGTGTGTGAGTATGTATGTGTGTGTGTGTGTGTGTGTGAGTATGAGTGTGTGTGTGAGTATGTATGTGTGTATGAGTGTGTGTGTGAGTATGTGTGTTAGTGAGTGTGAGTGAGTGTGTGTGTGTGAGTGTGTGTGTCAGTGAGTGTGTGAGTGTGTGTGTGTGTGTATGAGTCTGTGAGTGTGTGTTACTGCAAGGCTAGCTAGTGCATGGGATACAATACCACTGGTGAGGGGAAGTCATATGACCACTGTTATAAGGAAATGTTCAGAATGAGTCAGGTAAACAAAATGCAAACGCACATTTTAAATAATACAAAAATGAATAAAAACAGTATTAATTAAAGTTTTCTTTTAAGGAAACACACAGCACACAGCAGGAACCCGCTTATAAACACGCATTGCTCTCTAAAACACGTCACTAACCCCTAACCCTCACCCTCACTAACAGCAATTATCTGATGTCAGAGGCCCGACAGAAACCCAGTTAATCTCAGAAATCACTACTGCACAGTGCTAAGGAATTACAAGTTTTGTTAAACAAATTGAATTTCACCTTAACTTAGTATTTCTCAAAGTAGCTTAATTTTTATGTTAATGAGGACAGCTCTCTGTGGGTGGGGCCAAACTCTGACAGTTCTCTGTGGGCGGGGCCAGACTCCGACAGGTTCCTGTGGGCGGGGCAGGAGTTGTCCACAGCCCACTTCCTGCACCACCTCCTGCACCACAGACAGGATTTATCTGCATTTGTCTCAAACCCTTCATGAGCAGACAGAGTGATTAACCTGGAACTGCAACAGAAATAAGCAGAGACACTTAACCTTAACCAATGAGCACATTACACGCACACACACATGCACCCACACTCACGCACACACACACACACGCACACGCACACGCACACACTCACGCACATGCACATGCACACACACTCACGCACACGTACACACACGCACACGCACACACTCACGCGCGCACGCACACGCACACACACACACGCACACACATACACACACGCACGCACACACACACACACACACAATCAAACTCACACACACAGGTGCAAACACACATTACACACACACATACATATGCACACACCCACATTACACACATACGTGCAAACACACATTACACACGCACACACACACAGACACACACGTGCAAACACACATTACACACACACACACACACACATGCACACACAAACAGGCACTCACACACACGTGTAAACGCACATTACACACATTACACACACACACACACACACAGACACACACGTGTAAACGCACATTACACACACACACACAGACACACACGTGCAAACACACATTACACACACACACACACACACACACATACATATGCACACACAAACACACACACACACAGACACACACTCCACACATTCACCCTCAAGACATGAAGAGGTAACGTGACATTTATTTATTGAAGAAGAGGAAGAGGAGGAAGGTTAATGGGCTGTTCTTCAGACTTCCTCCTCTGCTGCCACCCCCCACCTCCCTCACCACCTCCCTCCAAATTTATGACCCGTCCTGACTGCACAGACATCACCATGGCGATGACCCAGAATGTTCTCCTGCACTACCTGCTGTTCTGATCTTCATGATCACTGTGCTTTATGATATGTAATAATCCACTGCATTTTCCAGACACTGTTTATGAATGTTTACCAGCCTGCAGACGGGCCAGGGTGAGATTTAATGTTACACGAATGCCAGTTAAGCACTGAGACACACAGCACTGCAGCAGTGTGTTTCACCAGTGCTCTCTGAGCGATGCCGCTCGCCTGAGTCTGCTGCCCTCTGGTGGTCATCAGGGGAACGCCGCTCTCTCTACTGCAGAGTGGCCAAGCGAGGAACGTCCATCATATTTGCAGAGATCCGTTTAGATTTGATTCCTTGTTTCTGTTGATTTTTTTTTTTTTGCACTGGACTCAGACTGCTTGTCAGTTCGATGTTTATGGAAGGACTATCACACAGCTCCACAGATAACCTCCCCCCCCCCCCACCCCGTCCCGCCCGCCCCCCCGGCCCCCCCTCGCTGGGGCTGCAGACTTAATCACATCTTCCCTGCGAGGGGAACCCTCATTTACCCCGACTCATTACCGGCTGAGACCCTGGAGCTCTGCCAGTTTCCCAGCTCTGTCTCTCTCTCTCTCTCTCTCTCTCTCTCTTCACCATCTCTGCCTCTCTCTCTCTCTCTCCTTCAGTCTGTAGGTCTCTCTCTCTCTCTCTCTCTCTCTCTCTCTCTCTTCACCATCTCTGTCTCTGTCTCTCTCTCTCTCTCTCTCTCTCTTCACCATCTCTGTCTCTCTCTCTCTCCTTCAGTCTGTAGGTCTCTCTCTCTCTTCACCACCAGAGTGCCTGGCGGCCCGGAACATTCCAGAACCCGTGATAAACATGAGTGCATGAACACTACACACACACACTACACACACTACACACACGCACACACTACACACACATACTGCACACACACTACACACACACATGCACACACACTACACACACACACACTACACATACAGACACACTACACACACACACACACACACACTCTACACACACACACACTACACACACAGACACTGCAGACACACACACACGACACACACACACACTCATACACTACACACACATACACTGCACAGACACACTACACACACACATGCCATACACATGCATGCCACACACACATACACCTACTCACACACCTTCAAATAACACACATTTCAAATAAACACACACACCTTTATATGACACTGTCTGAATAAATGCCCCCATTTAAAAAACATCCTAATCTCACATTAGCGTGAGGCAGGATGTGGTCTCTATCGCGGGTTAGCTTCTGAAATCAGAGCTGTGCAGAGGTCACGACCCACAGCCATTGCATCATGGGAACAGTAGCAGCGCAATATGCAGCTGGCAGGAAGTGGCGATGTTATAACATTGCCGGAACATTCCAGGAACACTGTGAGAACATCCTGGGTCAGCTGGGTTATCAGCGCTTGCCTCGTCGTGTTTCGGTTTGGGGACAGGAAAGAGTCAGAGGAACGTCTCTCCACCCAGAGGGAAGAGAGAGACCGGAACATTCCGGATGGTACTCTGCCGTTCACCAGATGGTGTGACGCTACATTCCAAACCGCGGGGGAGAGGGGCGGGAGAGGGGTGAGGGAGAGGGGCGAGAGAGGGGCGGGAGAGAGGAGCAGGAGAGAGGGGCGGGGGAGAGGGGCGAGAGAGAGGGGCGAGAGAGGGGGGCGGGACTCAGAGCAGACGGGGCTCACGCTGGACGTCCGTCCGCACATTCCTCCGCTCGGAGCAGGACGTTTGTTTACAGAAGCCGCCTCTGCCTGGCGAGCGTCAGGCTCTTATCTGAGCGCTTGTGCAATCAGAGGAGGGGTATAAACTGCCTGAGGGCTGTGGACCCCTCAGTCCAGCCCGCTGCACACCATGAGCCGGTCCCTGTGCGTCCTCCTCGCCGCCCTGTCGCTGATCCAGGGGACCCCCGCCATCCGGAGACTGCAGGGGAGCCCCCAAACTGCAGACCAGCGCAGCGCCCATGACCACGGCGACCGAGGCAGCTTTAACCAGACGGACGCCGAGCCCCCCGCTCTGGACCAGACGGACGCCGAGCCCCCTGCTCTGGTGAGTTCAGCCGGAATCGCTGCGATGCTGCCGGTCGTGACGGCGCGTTCGCTCGAACGCGTCAGCGGGAGGACGGATGGCAGGCAGCCGGACGCTCCTTCCTGCTCCCGCTCTCCTGGCGTTCAGAACGGAAGGGGGAACTCAAAGCACCGGGCAGCAGCTGTATGTGATCTTATTTATTACATCATCAACATCATACGCTGTACACAGTACATGAACCAATAACCGTACGTCCCCCGAACCAGACCCCGCGCAAATGTGCTCCACTACAGCGCCTGCCAGGGAGCGGAGTCGTTCAGAGTCGTTCAGAGGCGTTCAGAGTCATTCAGAGTCATTCAGAGTCATTTAGATTCGTTCAGAGTCGTTCAGAGTCGTTTCACAGGGCAGGTCCGCTTCGAGCAAAGGGATGAGGGCGAATGTGGGGAAGGTGAAGTAGAAATAAAACCAGTGACTGTGGAGCACTGAGGTAAAAGATGCTGGAAAAGGAGAGCTGTTCATCTGAGCACAATGCAAGTCTTTTGGGGGAAAACTCCAGAAAATGTATGTGTGCATGTGTGTGAGTGTGTGTGTTAGTTCTGTGTGTGTATGTGTGCATGGTGTGTGTGTGTGTGTGAGCGTGTGTATGTGTGCATGGTGTGTGTGTGTGTGTGTGTGCATGGTGTGTGTGTGTGTGTGTGTGTGTGTGTGTGTGTGCATGGTGTGTGTGTGTGTGTTAGTTCTTGGCCTTGCCCTTCTTGGCTGGTAGCTGGCCGGTGGCCTCCAGGTGTTTGTTGACGAGCTCCTCCTGTGTGCTGGGCAGGCAGGGCTGGTACCTGCTGTACTCCATGGTGTACTCTCCTTTCCCCTGGAGCACACACAACCAGGAACGCAAACACACACACACATGCACACATGCACACATACCCACGTACACGCACACACACACCCATGTACACGCACACACACACACACGTACACGCACACACACGCATGCACGCACGCACACACACACGAGAGTTGCATTAGCATTAGCCTTCTCCATGGCTACAGGGACACATCTGACCGTACACTAAACCCAACTACTTCTGCTATAAATGTTTAAATGCATTGGAAGCACATGCAGTGGCCATTCTAGAACAGGGCTATCCAGCGTGTAAGTGTGTGTAAAGTGTGTGAGGCGTGTAAGTGTGTGTAAGGTTTGTGTAAGGTGTGTAAGTGTGTGTAAGTGTGTGTAAGGTGTGTGAGGCGTGTAAGTGTGTGTAATGTTTGTGTAAGGCGTGTAAGTGTGTGTAAGTGTGTGTAAGGTGTGTGAGTCGTGTAAGTGTGTATAAGGTGTGTAAGGTGTGTAAGTGTGTGTAAGGTTTGTGTAAGGCGTGTAAGTGTGTGTAAGGTGTGTAAGGTTTGTGTAAGGCGTGTAAGTGTGTGTAAGGCGTGTAAGTGTGTGTAAGTGTTGGTAAGATTTGTGTAAGGTTTGTGTAAGGCGTGTAAGTGTGTGTAAGTGTGTGTAAGGTGTGTAAGTGTGTGTAAGGTTTGTGTAAGTGTGTGTAAGGTTTGTGTAAGGCGTGTAAGTGTGTGTAAGTGTGTGTAAGGTGTTTGAGTCGTGTAAGTGTGTATAAGGTGTGTAAGGTGTGTAAGTGTGTGTAAGTGTGTGTAAGGTTTGTGTAAGGCGTGTAAGGTGTGTAAGGTTTGTGTAAGGCGTGTAAGTGTGTGTAAGGTGTGTGAGGCGTGTAAGTGTGTGTAAGGTGTGTAAGTGTTGGTAAGGTTTTTTGTAAGGTTTGTGTAAGGCATGTAAGCGTGTGTAAGTGTGTGTAAGTGTGTGTAAGGTGTGTAAGGTGTGTAAGTGTGTGTAAGGGTTGTGTAAGGTTTGTGTAAGGTGTGTAAGTGCGTGTAACTGTGTGTAAGGCGTGGCAGGTGTGTAAGTGTGTGTAACTGTGTGTAAGGCGTGGCAGGTGTGTAAGTGTGTGTAAGGTTTGTGTAAGTGTGTGTAAGGCATGTGGTGTATGGCAGGGGCCCGTAAGGCAGGCGTGTGGTGTATGGCAGGGGCCCATAAGGCAGTCACTCAGTCACTCACCTCTGTATTGGACCGCAGCTCTGAGGCGTACCCAAACATGTCATTCAGAGGAACCTGAGAAAGCAGAAACACCCCACTGTCATTATACAGGCGATCAAAATCACAATCTGAAGGTGGCGTGCTGTAGTCTCAGGACAGGACTCACATCGGCATACAGCGTGAAGTAGCCCTCCGCTCCGTCCTGCCCAGTGATGACGCCATGGCGACGGTTGACCCCGGCGATGACGGTGCCCTGGAACTCATTAGGAGCCACAATCTCCACAGACATGATGGGCTCCAGCACCGTTATATCAGCCTTCTCCAGCGCTACAGGGACACAGTTACATTAGCATTAGCCTTCTCCAGCGCTACAGGGACACAGTTACATTAGCATTAGCCTTCCCCAGCGCTACAGGGACACAGTTACATTAGTATTAGCCTTCTCCGTGGCTACAGAGAGAGTTACATTAGCATTAGCCTTCTCCAGCGCTATAGAGACAGTTACATTAGCATTAGCCTTCTCCAGGGCTACAGAGTCACATTAGCATTAGCCTTCTCTAGGGCTATAGGGACACAGTTACATTAGCATTAGCCTTCTCCAGGGCTACAGAGAGAGTTACATTAGCATTAGCCTGCTCCAGCGCTATAGAGACAGTTACATTAGCATTAGCCTTCTCCAGCGCTACTGGGACACAGTTACATTAGCATTAGCCTTCTCCATGCCTACAGAGAGAGTTACATTAGCATTCGCCTTCTCCATGGCTACAGAGACAGTTACATTAGCATTAGCCTTCTCCAGGGCTACAGAAAGAGTTACATTAGCATTAGCCTTCTCCAGGGCTACAGAGTCACATTAGCATTAGCCTTCTCCAGGGCTATAGGGACACAGTTACATTAGCATTAGCCTTCTCCAAGGCTACAGGGACAAAGTTATGTTAGCAGAGACAGAGAGAGAGGGAAGGGGGGAGAGAGAGAGAGAGAGAGAGGGGGGGGGAAAGAGAGGGAAGAGGAGGGGGGATGGGAGAGAGAGAGAGAGAGAGGGGGGGGATGGGAGAGAGAGAGAGAGAGAGAGAGAGGGGGGGGATGGGAGAGAGAGAGAGAGAGAGAGGGGGGGAGAAAGAGAGGGAAGAGGAGGGGGGATGGGAGAGAGAGAGAGAGAGAGAGAGAGAGAGAGAGGGAGAGAGACAGAGAGAGAGCAGGCTCACCCTGTTTCAGAGCTCCCTCTCCGGCTCTGATGAAGGAGACCTCGTTGGAGTCCACCATGTGATGAGCGCCGTCCTCCAGGACGAAGCGCACGCCCGAAATCTTGTGCCCCGTGAGCGGCCCCTTCTCACAGGCCTCCCTGAAGCCCTGTGGGGCGGAGGGAGGACACGCGCTCAAAATTAACCCCCAATTTCAGTGACCCCCTCCACCCCCCCCCTGCAGTTACTCCCCCAGGGAGAAAGCCCTGGGTAAGGGGTATTACTGAGCGGATGGCGGGTTACCTTTTCGATGGCGGGTATGAACTGCTTGGGTATGTTGGGGCCGATGGTCTGATCCACAAACTCCACCTTGGTGTTGCTCTCGGGGTCCAAGGGCTCCAGCACCCCGACGACCTTTCCATACTGCCCCGACCCCCCAGACTGCTTCTTATGAGTGAAGTCAAACCTGCAGCCGATAAACATGCAATCATCACCCGCCAGCAACAGTACGTACTGTACTTTAGACATGTAACAGTAAGTATTAAACTGTTAACTGACTGAATTTTTTTTCAAGGAGCAAAAAAAAAAACACGTTTCATCAACTTCATTAGACAGAATCAACTTCATCTGTAATGTGTTCACTGTCCACTAGAGGGCAGAAAGAGTGAAAGGAATTATAGGAAGTGTGTCTCTTTAAAAGTGGGTGGCCCATTTAGTCTAACTCCAGTGAAAAACAGGAAGTGCTCTCTCTATCTCTCTCTCGCTCACAGGCTCAGGCTGTCTGTTTCAAACCAGAGAAACTCCAGCTGCCTTTCTGCTCCAGAGCAACAAGCTAACCCCTCGCTCTCCCCGCTCTCCCTCGCCCCCCCGCTCGCTCTCGCTCTCCCCGCTCTCCCCCGCTCTCCCCGCTCTCCCTCGCTCTCCCCGCTCTCCTCGCTCTAAACCAGCCGACTCCCAGAGGCACAGAGGGGGGGTAAAGTGCCCCCCCGCGCGTAAACGTCTGCACTCAGCCCAGCGCTGATCTCTGTGCTTCCGGACTCTTCTCTGTGTGACTCAGCCCAGCGCTGATCTCTGTGCTTCCGGACTCTTCTCTGTGTGACTCAGCCCAGCGCTGATCTCTGTGCTTCCGGACTCTTCTCTGTGTGACTCAGCCCAGCGCTGATCTCTGTGCTTCCGGACTCTTCTCTGTGTGACTCAGCCCAGCGCTGATCTCTGTGCTTCCGGACTCTTCTGTGTGACTCTCAGACGGGGCAGGACATGCCGGTGGTGCAGCTCGTCCCGGGGCACTACCCCGCCCGCAGAGCAGCCCAGGTGGCTCAGCACTACCTCAACACCCAGCACGGCTCCCCCTACAGGTGGCTGCAGGTGGAGAAGGTCCTGAGTGCCACTTTAGAGGTGAGAGCGACCGCACCGCCAACCTGTGCGCACCTGAACACACACCTGCTACAGCACACCTGAACACACACCTGCTACAGCGCACCTGAACACACACCTGCTACAGCACACCTGAACACACACACCTGCTACAGCACACCTGAACACACACCTGCTACAGCGCACCTGAACACACACCTGCTACAGCACACCTGAACACACACCTGCTACAGCGCACCTGAACACACACCTGCTACAGCGCACCTGAACACACACCTGCTACAGCACACCTGAACACACACCTGCTACAGCGCACCTGAACACACACCTGCTACAGCGCACCTGAACACACACCTGCTACAGCGCACCTGAACACACACCTGCTACAGCGCACCTGAACACACACCTGCTACAGCACACCTGAACACAGGGTAACAGCACACCTGAAACAGAACACCTTTACAGGAAATATAACACCCGATGCCAAATAATTGTTTTACATACTTTATACAACACTAACACTTCTGAATATTACTGGTCGTTCTCCTCCTATATGAAAGTGTGATGGGATGAGCCAGAGAGCGGTTAAAGAGTTTAAGACCTGACCCAGGTGTGGTTTAGGTACACTAATCCTTCACTCATTACCTGTACTGAGCACAGTCATGCATCAGACACTAAGGGTCAGGTGTCGTGGTATGAGCTGATATGGTTGTCAGGGTGACATGTTTGCTCTGTCATCTTGCTCTGACTCTCCTGTCTCTCCCGTTGGCAGGAAGTGGCTGATAAAGGAATGAAGTACAATGTGACGTTCAGCGTGAAGGACGGGGTGTCTGAAGTGAGTCCCACGCCCGCGTGGCGAGGAGCAGCTGCCGAGGCTTCGGTTCTTTAGGTTTCTGTTCTTTAGGTTTCTGTTCTTTAGGTTTCTGCTCTTTAGGTTTCTGTTCTTTAGGTTTCTGCTCTTTAGGTTTCTGTTCTTTAGGTTTCGGTTCTTTAGGTTTCTGTTCTTTAGGTTTCTGTTCTTTAGGTTTCTGCTGAAACACAGTCTGTCCTGACCGACGCAGATTCTGTGTGAATCTCAGGGCTCATGACCCCACTGCCGGCGAATAGGAGCGCAGCTCCTGAGCAGCCCCGCCCAATGAGGGGCGTGGAGAGAGGCTCTGTGAGCTCTCAGTGCACTGCTCTGAGCTGTGTGTTTACACAGGGACCTGCTGCTGCTGAGTAAACATACACTGTGTGTGTGTGTGTGTGTGTGTGTGTGCGTGTGTGTGCACGTGAGTGAGTGTGTGTGTGTGTGTGTGCGTGTGAGTATGTGTGTGTGTGTGTGCGCGTGAGTGTGAGAGTGTGAGTGCGTGTGTGTGTGTGTGTGTGTGTGTGCGCGTGTTACAGTCATGTATATGCTGGCTGTGAGGAGACTGCCAATCGCAGGCCTGTAAAATAATAATAATTGTTACACTCCTGCTCTGTTTGAGCCCCCCAGCCTGGAGCTGCTGCTGGTAGCTCCCCCAGTTACACTCAACCTGACGCATTAATCAGCTCTGCAGCCGGGGAGAGCGTTTACATACAGACAGTGACACTGAGAGCAGATTAAATCTGTGTAACACTGTGTAACTATGGAGTATCTGTGTGACTGTGGAGTATCTCTGTGTGACTGTGGAGTATCTCTGTGTGGTTGTGGAGTATCTCTGAGTGACTGTGGAGTATCTCTGTGTGACTGTGACTGTGTGACAGTGGAGTATCTTTGTGGGGTTGTGGAGTATCTCTGTGTGACAGTGGAGAATCTTTGTGTGGTTGTGGAGTATCTCTGTGTGACTGCGGCTCAAATGAAGGCCCAATGTGCTCCTACAGAAGTCTGCAGGCCTGTGCTCTGCAGAGGTGATGTTCCCAGCCAATGAGGTGCAGTCCCTGCCCCTACAGGCCCCGCCCTCACAGGCCCCACCCCAGGTACACTGCTCCTGTGAGGACCTGCTCAAGACCAACACCACCGTGGAAGAGGATGCTCTCTACCAGCATCTGAAGAGCAACGCCAGTGTCCTGGTGGATGCCCAATATATACCAGGTACACCTGCTACACCTGTCTTACCCTGCTACATCTGTCTCACCTGCTACACCTGTAATACCTGTCTCACCTACTACGGACATTTCCACACAGTACACACAGGGGGCGCTCACTTCACCATTACAGGCTTTAAATGCACACGCTGATATTTACTATGAACATTATGCTAACCCACCCATCCACACACACACACACACAGGATAAAGACTGTATCTGTGTTTATCTGCAGACAGCTAACACAGGATAAAGATTGTGCCTGTGAATGCTAATGTTTGTATGTTTGTGTGTGTGTGTGCGCGTGCGCGTTTGTGTGTGTGTGCGTGTGTGCGTGTGTGTGTGTGTGTGTGTGTGTGTGTGTGTGTGTGCGCATGTGTGTGTTTGTCTGCAGACAGCTTTGGCTACATTGCTCCAGAGATGAGGCCCATTTGGCACCTGGGGGGCGCGGCCTCCAGCTTTGTGATGCTGAAAGAGTCCAACGAGAACACCCTGTACAACCTGGCCCAGCTGGCCAACGTCACACAGCTGGTGAGCAAGCTTTCAATGTGTCATACGGTACAGGTGAGCTCACCTTAGAATACGGTACAGGTGAAGTCTATAGATTATGGTACAGGTGAGGTCTATAGATTATGGTGCAGCTGAGCTCTGTAGATTATGGTACAGGTGAGCTCTGTAGATTATAGTACAGGTGAGGTCTATAGATTATGGTACAGGTGAGCTCTGTAGATTATGGTACAGGTGAGCTCTGTAGATTATGGTACAGGTGAGATCTGTAGATTATGGTACAGGTGAGCTCTGTAGATTATGGTACAGGTGAGCTCTATAGATTATGGTAGAGGTGAGCTCTGTAGATTATGGTACAGGTGAGCTCTGTAGATTATGGTACAGGTGAGCTCTGTAGATTATGGTACAGGTGAGCTCTGTAGATTATAGTACAGGTGAGGTCTATAGATTATGGTACAGGTGAGCTCTGTAGATTATGGTACAGATGAGCTCTGTAGATTATGGTACAGGTGAGCTCTGTAGATTATGGTACAGAAGAGCTCTGTAGATTATGGTACAGGTGAGCTCTGTAGATTATGGTACAGGTGAGCTCTATAGATTATGGTACAGGTGAGCTCTATAGATTATGGTACAGGGGGTGAAACAACTGTAAGCATGGCATGGTAGATTAACATTATAGCCTTTCTAACTGTTATTATATTACATGTTCACTAGAAAACGACATTTAAAGGTGGTACCTATAGTTGGTCTCTAACCCTGTGTAATTACTGAGTGCTGACTCTCTGAAAAAATACGATGTCCTGACAGGAAAGCCAGAACGACACACTGCTGTTCCAGTTCCACGTCCTGCTCCATGAAATGGTGTCTCAGGTAAATCCACAAAAACAACTTCGCCTAGCGCTTCTGTCCCAGCTAAATGCTGGAGAACGCTCACAAAACTTCCTGAGTTTCACTGAGTCCTCTCCATTAGTACTGCTGAGGGCATTCAGCTTTCTTACAAATGCATGAGCTTACAGGAGGAGAAAAACTAAAACCTACAAACCAAACTGATACTCAACTCTGGAGATTATCAGTACTCAGCCACACGAAGATATACATTAGAATGAACCTTTCTATATAAATGAATTTTATTTATGTGTATAATGAATGTGAGTGTGTGCTAGATGTGTTTATGTGTATAATGAATGTGAGTGTGTGCTGGATGTGTGTATATGTATAATGAATGTGAGTGTGTGCTAGATGTGTTTATGTGTATAATGAATGTGAGTGTGTGCTGGATGTGTGTATATGTATAATGAATGTGAGTGTGTGCTAGATGTGTTTATGTGTATAATGAATGTGAGTTTGTGTTGGATGTGTGTATATGTATAATGAATGTGAGTGTGTGCTGGATGTGTGTATATGTATAATGAATGTGAGTGTGTGCTAGATGTGTTTATGTGTATAATGAATGTGAGTTTGTGCTGGATGTGTGTATATGTATAATGAATGTGAGTTTGTGCTGGATGTGTGTATATGTATAATGAATGTGAGTGTGTGCTAGATGTGTTTATGTGTATAATGAATGTGAGTTTGTGCTGGATGTGTGTATATGTATAATGAATGTGAGTGTGTGCTAGATGTGTTTATGTGTATAATGAATGTGAGTGTGTGCTAGATGTGTGTATATGTATAATGAATGTGAGTGTGTGCTAGATGTGTTTATGTGTATAATGAATGTGAGTTTGTGCTGGATGTGTGTATATGTATAATGAATGTGAGTTTGTGCTAGATGTGTTTATGTGTATAATGAATGTGAGAGTGTGCTGGATGTGTGTATATGTATAATGAATGTGAGTGTGTGCTAGATGTGTGTATATGTATAATGAATGTGAGTGTGTGCTGGATGTGTTTATGTGTATAATGAATGTGAGTGTGTGCTGGATGTGTGTATATGTATAATGAATGTGAGTGTGTGCTGGATGTGTGTATATGTATAATGAATGTGAGTGTGTGCTGGATGTGTTTATGTGTATAATGAATGTGAGTGTGTGCTGGATGTGTGTATATGTATAATGAATGTGAGTGTGTGCTGGATGTGTGTATATGTATAATGAATGTGAGTGTGTGCTGGATGTGTTTATGTGTATAATGAATGTGAGAGTGTGCTGGGTTTTACAGGAGATCATCTCCTGGAAGCTGCAGGCCTCCTGGTGTCCAGCAGAGGGAGTCAGAGTGCTCAGTGCCGAATGGCAGCCTAAATGCCACCACTGTGTAGTGCCTCCAACCAACACCACCCTCGCCACAACACCACCATCCTAACACCACCCACACCCCAACACCACCATCCTAACACCCTCACCACAACACCACCATCCTAACACCACCCACACCCCAACACCACCATCCTAACACCACCCTCACCCCAACACCACCATCCTAACACCCATACTCTAACACCTCCATCCAAACACCACTACCCCAACACCACCCCCAACCCAACAGCAACATTCTAATACCATCCCAAAAACATCATCGTAACACCACAAGCTTAACACCACCACCCATGCCCAACATCACCATCCAAACAGAACCCCAACACCACCACCCCAACACCACCCATGCCCCAACACCAACATCCTAACACCACCCCCAACCCAACAGCAACATTCTAATACCATCCCAAAAACATCATCGTAACACCACAAGCTTAACACCACCACTCATGCCCAACATCACCACCCAAACAGAACCCCAACACCACCCATGCCCCAACACCACAAACTGAACACCACCCGCACCCCAACACCAACATCCTAACACCACCCCCACCCCAACACCAACATCATAACACCACTCCCACTCCAACACCACCACCCCCAAACCAACAGCACCACCCCAACACCACCCAGTTTAACAGCATTCCTGCATGGCTACAATTTCACCTTATCATAACATAGTACAGTCACATGTGACCTAATGCCTGTACATTGACTATGTATAAAAAACTACTCTGAAGGACCATAACCATCCAATAAACACCAGCACTGTGTATGAAAAGCAGAGCAGTGTGATCTTTATACAGTTACAACAGTGGCTGTATTTACTACACCACTGTAATAGTTCGCATGAAGAGCGTGTGTGTGTGTGTGTGCATGTGAGCGTGTGTGTGTGTGTGTGTGTGTGTGCGGTGTGTGTGTGTGTTTGTGTGTGTGCATGTAGAACTCAGAGTTTAACTGAGTGTGTTGAATGGGGCAGACTGTGCGGGTTGCAGAACTTACGGAACAGAACTGGACACCGTCTCCCTGAAGGACACCTTGGGCCTCCCCAACACACAGGGGCAGTTATACTCCCTCTCCATTCTCTACAGAACACACACAGGGGCAGTTATACTCCCTCTCCATTCTCTACAGAACACACACAGGGGCAGTTATACTCCCTCTCCATTCTCTACAGAACACACACAGGGGCAGTTATACTCCCTCTCCATTCTCTACAGAACACACACAGGGGCAGTTATACTCCCTCTCCATTCTCTACAGAACACACACAGGGGCAGTTATACTCCCTCTCCATTCTCTACAGAACACACACAGGGGCAGTTATACTCCCTCTCCATTCTCTACAGAACACATGCAGGGGCAGTTATAATCCTGCTGACAGAACACAGGTTCTCCGTACAGGTGGAGTACCTGAGAACAGATTTAGTCTCTGTACAGGTGGAGTACCTGAGAACAGATTTAGTCTCTGTGCAGGTGGAGTACCTGAGAACAGATTTAGTCTCTGTGCAGGTGGAGTACCTGAGAACAGATTTAGTCTCTGTGCAGGTGGAGTACCTGAGAGTAGACTTAGTCACTGTACAGGTGGAGTACCTGAGGATAGATTTAGTCTCTGTACAGGTGGAGTACCTGAGGATAGATTTAGTCTCTGTACAGGTGGAGTACCTGAGAATAGATTTAGTCTCTGTACAGGTGGAGTACCTGAGAACAGATTTAGTCTCTGTGCAGGTAGTGTACCTGAGAGTAGACTTAGTCTCTGTGCAGGTGGAGTACCTGAGAGTAGACTTAGTCACTGTACAGGTGGAGTACCTGAGGATAGATTTAGTCTCTGTACAGGTGGAGTACCTGAGGATAGATTTAGTCTCTGTACAGGTGGAGTACCTGAGAACAGATTTAGTCTCTGTGCAGGTAGTGTACCTGAGAGTAGACTTAGTCTCTGTACAGGTGGAGTACCTGAGGATAGATTTAGTCTCTGTACAGGTGGAGTACCTGAGAATAGATCTCCAGGTGCAGCTCTCCCATTCCGGAGATGATGGTCTCTTTGCTCTCCGTGTCGAAGTGAACTCTGAAGGTGGGGTCTTCCCTGGTGAAGCGGTTTATCCCTTTAGAGAATTTATCCAGGTCATTCTGGAGAGGAGAGGAGAGAGGGAGAGAGGGGAGGAGAGAGGGAGAGAGGATACGGCGGAGAGGACAGAAGGGGAGAGAGGGGAGGAGGGAGGGAGAGAGGGTGTAATGAGAGGAAGTTAGTGTGTGTAAGAGGGTTTGGTGTCA
>NC_049212.1:42775093-42780093 GCF_013347855.1 Anguilla anguilla
ACCACCAACATTCAACACAATACCACCAACATTCAACACAATACCACCAACATTCAACACAATACCACCAACATTAAACACAATACCGTCAACATTCAACACAATACCGTCAACATTCAACACAATACCGTCAACATTCAACACAATACCGTCAACATTAAACACAATACCACCAACATTAAACACAATACCGTCAACATTCAACACAATACCGTCAACATTCAACACAATACCGTCAACATTCAACACAATACCGTCAACATTCAACACAATACCACCAACATTCAACACAACAGAGTGAGAGCCATTCAGCTGTGATCTCAGTACCTGGTGTGTCAATAATGTTGATGTTGTGCTGTCTCCACATGGTGTATGTAGCTGCTGATTGGATGGTGATCCCTCTCTGCCTCTCCAGCTCCATGGAGTCCATTATGGCTCCAACTCCATCCTTCCCTTTCACCTGAGAGAGAACAGGCCAGGCAGCAAACAGCTCAAATGCGCGGCTGCCTAAGCACAATGGCATGGTTCACTCATAAAACAGAATTAACCCAATGACTAATCGTGTTAACCAAAAGAGCGCATATTTATAAACCCGTTACCTCGTGCATCTCCACTATCCTGCCCGTGTAGTACAGCACGCGCTCGGTTAAGGTGGTCTTCCCGGAGTCGATGTGCGCGGAGATTCCGATGTTACGTATTCTCTCGTTCGGGACGGTGCCAGAGGAACACGTCCGACAGCTGTTCACCAGGACCTGGGGACAAAGAAAGCACACTTTACTAAAATAGTAATACTGCGCTCACACACAGCAGCATGACCTTTAATCCACTGCAAACATCCCACGACAAACATCAGTTTGAACCAACATTCCAGGATTTCTTCTCATCTTTGACCCAGTATAATCTGGCCTTGTTAGATTTCATTTATTATCTTTAAATATAACAAGGCAGTAAAGGACAGCTGTGGGCTTACAACAGACAATCAAGACCAATGACAGGCGCAGACCTCAGCGGAACGCAGAAACAATGTTGTCGAAAATCAGAGAACGATATTAACACGACCATTCCAAGTTAGTTCTGATTATTCCAGCTTTTAGGTGCCAAGAAATAAAAAGCTATTTTTCTTTTCTGTAAAAGGGCTGTAGACTCTAAAAAGTAACACGTTACTGGAGTGAAGCTCGTGATTAGTAGAACTCCACTTCAGGCCAGGTAAGAAAGGAGCTCTCCATGGTTTTGTGAACGACAAACAAGATCTGTGTGTTCAACAGAAAAACTATTAAGCTAACAGTTGCCATGGCATTGGAGCAACCGTCATCGAAACAGCTGGATTTACCAGCTGGATTCTTTAAATAAAAAGTTAAAGAGAGGACGACTGCATCTCATTTTCAAGCAACCTCGATAAATAGCTGGACACCTGTACTACAAGCCAGAAAACCCCTTACCTTGATAGCCAGCTAGCTGTAGCAAGCTACACAGCTAACCATTCTTAAATCTAAATTTGAAACTAAATTGTAATTTTGCTAGAATGTAGTACATACCCAAATGGCAAATACGTTTAGCTAGCAATAATGTCGTAATCCGTTTACCATGGCAATAGTTAGTTGGTGACAACTGTGGCCAGCACAGCTTAACTCAACCCATCCACTGACAGATCACTGACAGCGCCGCTTACCAAGCCGTAAGAACAACACAACATACGAAAGGAGGTGAACACAACATCAGCGTTTTATCTTACCTGTTTTAAAGTTACTGTTGCGGGGTTCTTTAAGTGCTTTTGGCTCAAAATCAGTCCTGCTTTTAAAAGCCGCATTTTGATGGTCCGGGCTGGAAATATTTGCACCCCGTTCACTTGGACAGCCTGTGAAAGTCACACGCCGGTTCGTTGCGAAACACTACTTCCGGGCTACGGAAAGGCAGAAGGATCAAATACTACGGCCCTCCGGACAATGAATTTACTCACGCCTGCGTAATAGCGACTCCGTGTGGATGGGCGGACATTATGACAAGATGAGCGGTAACTTTATTTACAGAACGAACTGACGTCGTCTTCACGTTTCCTCACGTGCACTTCGTTGGCCAGATTTAGCATTTGAAGTCATTCCTCATAATTTGTTAAATAGAAGTTAGATGAGCAGTATGTTCCATGGTTCAAACAATCCTGGTGGTGGTTTATATTTAGGGAAGATCATGAAAACGAGTAGCTTCTATGTAGGCTACTTCTCGCCAGGCCCGGATCTAGACTGTTCAGATTGGGGGGGCAATTAGAAATTTGGGGTGGGCACACAGTGGGCTATACTACAGCGTTGAGCTGTTTTCCTGGTGTTTTCGGTACCAGCTCGGATTAAACGAACAAGACATATTGTCGGTTGGGATGGTACACTAACCCTAACCCTAACCCTAACTATTATTCAGATATATATGATTTTCAGCAGCAGGAACTACACTGCTGACTGCACTGTGGTGGTCCGAAGTGGGCAGGGAAGGTGTACAGGGATGCAAACTGATCAGGGGTGAAAAAGGTGACAAAGATGCAAACCCCCTAGGTGGGTCCGGGGGTATGCCCCCCCCCCGGGAAGAAAATTTTTAAAATATCAGCTTTAAAATGTGGATTTACAATCGATTGTAGCATGAGGATATAGAGAAAAACTCACCCTAGAATTAATGTAATCTTACTGCTACAAAATTAATGTAAAGGGGGACATCAGTTCAGGGCACTTAAAAAATAAATAAATAAACAGTCAAGAGAGTCCAGAGCCGTGTCCAATATTGGCGCAGAATAAAGTTGACCAATTGGGTGGGCACAGCAAAGATTTAGGCGGGCATTGCCCATCCTTGCCCACCTCTAGATCTGGCCCTGCTTCTCGCTGGACGAGCGCTGGCCAAAGCAGGCGGTATAGGAAGGATGAGCCCGAATGCTGCGTTTGCACCGTAGTGTGATTAGTTTTTTATTAAATCAAATAGTGAGTTTTGAGCGTTTACGACTCTCCGTCATGGTTATAAACCTCCTAAAGCATTTATTTTCGTGTTTTGGGTATGTCTGTCCATACTTGTCAATTTTTATGTAAATGTGTAATGTCTTTGAATTTATTATTTATTAAGTTTATTATTTAACACCATAAGCTGCACTTTAAAAAGCCCATTCCTGTCAGGTGACCTACGAGTAAATGATGAGCGGACGGAAAAGTCATAGGATGCCTCCAAAGTTACACCACAACTGATATGTGGCACTGCTGTGACTGGCACTGGGGATAATCTCAGCAGACTGACTCATACTCCTTATATTTAGAAAAGCCTTTTAAAGGTAAACGGAATATTACACAAAGTAATGAATCCTCCCTTTCACACGTCATCAGAATTCCTCAGCCACTTGGCAAATATCTTATTTTTAAGTGCTAATCTTCTATCCCTGAATATTACAGTAGGCTGTTTTGTAATTTATGTGCATTTGTTGGATGTTGAAATTCTCTTGATCGCCTTCTATATCCTATACAGAGGGCGATTAAGGTATCAATCTATGTTTAAGTACCGTGTACGTGATTAAAACACAGGATCACTTCATAACAGCTGAGAGGGACACATTAGACTTGAACAAAAATTGGATCCAAAAATACTGTTGTTTCCAAGTGTGTGGCTGAGCGTGTGTGTCTGTGTGTGTGTGTGTGTGTGTGTGGCTGAGCGTGTGTGTGTGTGTGGTATGTGTGTGTGCGTGTGTGGCTGAGCGTGTGTGTACTGTGTGTGTCTGAGCATGTGTGTGTGTACTGTGTGTGTGTGTGTGTGTGTGAGTGTGTGTGAGTGTGTGTGAGTGTGTGTGTGTGAGTGTGTGTGAGTGTGTGTGTTTGCATGTCTGTATGTGTGTGTGTATGTGTGTGTGTCTGTGTGTGTGTGGCTGAGCATGTGTGTACTGTGTGTGTGTGTGTGTGTGTGTGTCAGTGTCTCTGATGCAAATCATTCCTCACAAACATCGATGTCGGGTACAGACTGAAGCACACACACGCACACACACACACACACAGACACACACACACACACACACACACACACACACACAGAGACTCTACTGATGAGAATTCTGTCCCTGCTTGAATTTAAAGCCATTTCTAGCAACAGGATTTTTATTTGACCATGCATTTCTTTTCAAAAAACACTTCTTGGATTTCATTCAAACATCTGAGCATTTAAACAAGGAAAACAGCCGAAGAGTTGCCCTCAAACCCAGTAACACTGGGAATGAAGAGAAATGAGAAACATCTGACAGAAGGGAATATAAAAAGGTTTTCATTTTCGTTTTTACAAAGGTAACTTACAGCAGGAAAATATTTTAAGAATCATGCCAACTACACATAAAACATGTACAGGCATGGTTAACCTAAGTTCACTTAGGAGCTATAAACTATCTAAAGGGAAATGTAACCAGCACTGATGAATTTCATACAACTGAAACACACAATACAATAACAATATACAACATAAGCACACAACCTGCTTCAGCTCCAAAGCATTTCTGCATGTCTGTTTTATTGTACCATCCAAATGTACAAATCACATGTATTACTTACAAATAGAGTGCCAAGCTGTGTTGCTTTTCTGAGTTATGTTTGCAGGTTTCTCTCTGTCCACATCTTCAGGTGAGAAGATGATTCGTACGATCACTAAGGTAAGAAGGCCTATAATCCTACTGTCTCTACAGCACTAAAAACCAAGAATGAAGCATGAAGCCTGAAGCTTGAAGTTTGAGGCATGAAGCCTGAAGCCTGAAGCATGAAGCATGAAGCATGAAGCATGAAGCATGGATCTCAGACTTCCTGGAGCAAAGCTCTGGTTTAGAATTTCACAAACTTGAGGGAGAGAAGCTAGGCTGAGAGCTGTGTGTGTGTGTGTGTGTGTGTGTGAGTCTGTAGCTAGGCTGAGAGCCGTGTTTGTGTGTGTGTGTGTGTGAGTCTGTACATAGGCTGAGAGTTGTGCGTGTGTGTGTGAGTCTGTAGCTAGGCTGAGAGCTGTGTGTG
>NC_049212.1:42785093-42787593 GCF_013347855.1 Anguilla anguilla
GCCTCAGCAGGGTTATAGGAGGGTTAGGAAGAGTCTGGCATCTGATGAAAGTAATTATCAGGAATAAATACTGGGCAGGAATAATGCAGGGGGGGATTATCACGGCATGGGGGCTAAGTTTAGCACCTCTGAGCATCCCGACCATGAGGCCCCCAAACAGAACAGACCAGATAACCCAGTACAGACCTGCACACTGTGCTCTTAACACAGCACAGACCTGCACACTGTGCTCTTAACACAGTACAGACCTGCACACTGTGCTCTTAACACAGTACAGACCTGCACACTGTGCTCTTAACACAGCACAGACCTGCACACTGTGCTCTTAACACAGTACAGACCTGCACACTGTGCTCTTAACACAGTACAGACCTGCACACTGTGCTCTTAACACAGTACAGACCTGCACACTGTGCTCTTAACACAGCACAGACCTGCACACTGTGATCTAGAATAACACAGTAAAGACCTGCACACTGTGCTCTTAACACAGCACAGACCTGCACACTGTGCTCTTAACACAGTACAGACCTGCACACTGTGCTCTTAACACAGCACAGACCTGCACACTGTGCTCTTAACACAGTACAGACCTGCACACTGTGCTCTTAACACAGTACAGACCTGCACACTGTGCTCTTAACACAGCACAGACCTGCACACTGTGCTCTTAACACAGTACAGACCTGCACACTGTGCTCTTAACACAGCACAGACCTGCACACTGTGCTCCAGAATAACACAGTAAAGACCTGCACACTGCGCTCTAGAATAACACAGCACAGACCTGCACACTGTGCTCTTAACACAGTACAGACCTGCACACTGTGCTCTGGAATAACACAGCACAGACCTGCACACTGTGCTCTTAACACAGTACAGACCTGCACACTGTGCTCTAGCATAACCCAGCACAGAGTATTTGCCCTCCACAGACAGGAGGACAAGCGCAGATAAACCAGCCATTCGTAAACTAACCAGACTAAGCACTTTAAACTGGTAAACACTGAGAGAGAGAACAGGGTACAGCCAGAGGTCAGAGGTCAGAGGTCATGAGAGCAAAAATATCCAATAAGCTCTGCCCCTTTTACTCACAACACTGGAACACCAAATCTGTCAGCCAATCAGAACATATGGGGTTAAGTGGAAGGCAGGCCATTGGTGGGTTTGAGCTGAATTCAAGCTCTGTAACAGGTGACTGGTGGGTTTTAGAGAGGACAGTGTCAGTGTAAAAATAGCTCTCTGGGTAAAGATAACCACATTCAGTGTTCAATACGGTAACCATGTTCAGTGTTCAATACGGTAACAATGTTCAGTGTTCAGTGCAGTAACGGTGTTCAGTGTTCAGTGGCCAGTGCAGTAACCATGTTCAGTCCTTGGTACTCATTTCTAAACCACACTCCCCAAGGGAAAGACACACCCCTTTCTTGCTTAGGCCTAGCCCCCTTACCATGTGGTCCTGTGGCAAGGCCAGGCTGGAGCTGGGCTCGCCCTGACTGGGCCTGTGGCCCCGCCCATCGGTCAGGCGGGGCGCTGGGTCCTGCCCAAAGGGCTCGGAGAAGCTGCGCATCATCTGCCGCACGCGGTCATTATGCGCCCGGAACGGATCCCTGGGGGCCACAACATTCCGCTCAGCACCGCACGCGCTTCCACACTCAGTCACCCCAAACATTCAAACACACTCCACATCTCAGCACTGATAGTACTCAAACATTCAAACACACTCCACATCTCAGCACTGATAGTACTCAAACATTCAAACACACTCCACATCTCAGCACTGAAAGTACTCAAACATTCAAACACACTCCACATCTCAGCACTGATAGTACTCAAACATTCAAACACACTCCACATCTCAGCACTGAAAGTACTCAAACATTCAAACACACTCCACATCTCAGCACTGATAGTACTCAAACATTCAAACACACTCCACATCTCAGCGCAGAAAGTACTCAAACATTCAAACACTCCACATCTCAGCACTGATAGTACTCAAACATTCAAACACACTCCACATCTCAGCGCAGAAAGTACTTAAACATTCAAACACACTCCACATCTCAGCACTGATAGTACTTAAACATTCAAACACACTCCACATCTCAGCACTGATAGTACTTAAACATTTAAACAAATTTCAATAAAAAAGAGTTTACCTGGAGGAGCTACAGAGAGAAAGAGAGAGGGAGGAGAAACAGAGAGAGGGAGGGGAGGAGAAACAGAACAGAGTTCAGGAATACTCCCAGCAGCTCAATATCGCTCCGATCACAGCAGGTTTTGAGAGGACCCAGGGATTATCCCGCCTGGGTCACATCATCACATGGTTAAACACTTTAACCAATCAAGTAAGACTCCTGTAGTTCACTGACAATTTCAAAAGAAACATTAACAATTTTCACCAGTTTTAGTTGAGAATGTCAGGGATCTGCACAGAACTGCACACTGTGCACAATGAGTTTTTTGAGGAGATGTTCGATGTTAGAGCAGCAGACCG
>NC_049212.1:42792593-42800093 GCF_013347855.1 Anguilla anguilla
AGCAAACATTCACTAACCCTGAATTAAAAATACAGAAAACATTCACTAACCCCTGAATTAAAAATACAGCAAACATTCACTAACCCTGAATTTAAAATACACCAAACATTCACTAACCCTGAATTTAAAATACAGCAGACATTCACTAACCCTGAATTAAAAATACAGCAAACATTCACTAACCCTGAATTTAAAATACAGCAAACATTCACTAACCCTGAATTTAAAATACAGCAAACATTCACTAACCCCTGAATTAAAATACAGCAAACATTCACTAACCCTGAATTTAAAATACAGCAAACATTCACTAACCCCTGAATTAAACACACAGCACACATTAGCAGAGAAGGAATCCCCCCCCCTCCCCCAATCCTGACACAGTCTGTGCTTTAAAATAGCCGTGAAACACCCACCTGTTTAGTGTGGTGCATTTATGTTGTCTAATTGTATTGTAGTATCTGGATTATATAACATTCTTAGTTTAATTTAGTTTCATGGTATAGCTAAGGTGTGGTTTGGGACTCATTAAAAGTGTTACTGGAGAAGTGTGCAAAGTCCTTTGGTCATTGCACGCACAATGATCACAGTATAACAGTCACGGAACTGGGCAAGTAACTCAGGTTTAGAACAGTGGTTAGAGGACTAGGCTTAACAGTGTGTGTGTGTGCGTATGTATGCATATGTGAGTTGGTGAGCGTGTGTGTGTTGTATATACAGGAGTGTGAACACGGTACGGTGGGTTAGACACACGTGTGCTGGGTGGTGTGTAATCACTGCACACAGATATTAACCCCCCCCCCCCCCCCCCCCCAGCGTGCGTATGGAGGGGGGGGGGGGGGGGGGGAGCTGCCCGAGCTCCAGAGTCCACAGACCCAGCAGGCACACAGCGCCTGTGTTTCTCCAGCCTCTCTCCTACAGCAGGTTCAGGTGCTGTATCACAGGGCAGAACAGCAGCGCTGGGCTCCGCCACGCCCCTTAATTATTATTCAGAAGGTCTGACTGGACGGTTTGAGGAGACCGGCAGGTGCTGGGCTCCCAGGGTGCACTGGGGTCCGGCTGTGTTCCGCTGGCTATACTTACGCTGGGGTGGGCCAGGGAGTCGCTGTCATGGTAACGAATGGCTGTAGGGAGACACACCTCCTCTTTCTCAGGGGGCGGGTCAACCTGCTCCACTTCCTGCTTTACCTCCACCGTGTCAGACACCTGGAGGAACCAAAGCACCATATCACACTGAATATATACACATATATACACAAACATACAAAATATATACATATATATACACAAACATACAGAATATATACACATATATACACAAACGTACAGAATATATACACATATATACACAAACACACAGAATATATACACATATATACACAAACACACAGAATACATACACATATATACACAAACATACAGAATATATACACATATATACACAAACTTACAGAATATATACACATATATACACAAACGTACAGAATATGTACACATATATACACAAACGTACAGAATATATACACATATATACACAAACGTACAGAATATATGCACATATATACACAAACGTACAGAATATATACACATATATACACAAACGTACAGAACATATACACATATATACAGAATATATACACAAGTATGCAGAATATGTACATATATACTGAATACATACATATATACACAAACATTCAGAATATACACACATACATACATTAATATACTGAATATACACATATATATACAGAAATATACTGAATATATACACATACATATGCCAACATACAGGATATGTACACATACACTACACCTGACATCCAACATCCAAAATGATGGGCATTAATACGGAGTTGGTCCACCCTTTGCTGCTATAACAACCTCCACTCGCCTGGGAAGGCTTTATGCTGGATGTTGGAGCATTGCTGCAGGGATTTGCTTCCATTCAGCCAGAATAGCTTTAGTGAGGTAGGGTACTGACTGGGTGATTAGGCCTGGCTCGCAAAAGATGCTTCTGCACACTTCAGAATTAATTCTGCCGCTGCTATCAGCAGTTCTGTCATCAGTGAAGACAAGTGAGCCAGTGTCTGAGGCAGTGATACATGCTCAAACCATAACACCCCCACCACCATGTTACAGATGAGGGGGCTGCTTTGGATCTTGGGCAGTTCCTGTTGGCCTCCACACTTTGCTCTTGCCATCACTCTGATACAAGTGAATCTTGGGCTCATCTGTCCACCAGATCTTTATCCAGAACTTCAGGCTCTTTCAGGCTCTTCCTGGCCATCCTGGCCACCCTGTTTTTGTCAGCAGCGTAGCCTCAGTCCTTCTGCGTGTAAAGTCTTCTGCGGATAGTAGGCACTGACACGCCTGCCTCCTGAAGAGTATTCCTGCGGATAGTAGGCACTGACACGCCTGCCTCCTGAAGAGTGTTCCTGCGGATAGTAGGCACTGACACGCCTGCCTCCTGAAGAGTGTTCCTGCGGATAGTAGGCACTGACACGCCTGCCTCCTGAAGAGTGTTCCTGAGGATAGTAGGCACTGACACGCCTGCCTCCTGAAGAGTGTTCCTGAGGATAGTAGGCACTGACACGCCTGCCTCCTGAAGAGTGTTCCTGCTCTGTCAGACAGTTTGGAGGTTTTCTTCATTATGGTGAGAATTCTTAGGTCATGAACTGTAGAGGTCTTCTTGGGACTACAAGGCCATTTTCCATTGCTGAGCTCACCAGTGCTCTCTTTCTTCTTAATGACATTCCAAACAGCTGATTTTGGTAAACCCAAGGTTTGGCCTGTATCTGTTTTTTTTTAATTATTTCTCAGCCTCATAATGGCATTCTTGACTTTGATTGGCACAACTCTGGTCCTCATGTTGACAAACACCAATAAAGATTCCTCAGGCAAGGAAGAAGTGTGTTAATCAAGCACAACATCGGTATTATACACACTGCATTATTGTGTTTGTGTGTGTGTGTGTGTGTGTGGGCACACACATTTATATGTGTGTGTGTGTGTGAGTAAAGGCACATGCACACACACATTTGATGTAGTTGGCGAAAGCAGATGGATTTTGTGCATGACTGTACAGTTCAGTTAAAGTCCACAAGGTGGCAGTATAACCATAAGCATGACTTGTATGTGAACAGAATGTGCATGAGGGAAAACCAGGCAGATAACCTGACTCAACCTTAAAATGACCCAAACCAGCCCATTCTGACCCAAAAAAGCAGGACTAACGGCCCAGGTGTACATCTACAGCGGTGTTACAGTGTTAGAGGTATGAGCCAGCCTCTGTAATGCAGGTGTGTTACAGGTATGAGCCAGTCTCTGTAATGCAGGTGTGTCTGTTTTGCAGAGACAGGGAAATAGAACAGAGACACAGGCCAAACCTTAGGCTTACCAAAATCAGCAGTCTGAAACGTCATTAAGAAAGAGCACTGGTGAGCTCTGCAATCGCAGAGCCTGGTAGGCCAAGGAAGAGCTCTACAGCTGATGACTGAAGGCTTGGGCCTGTATGGCTGCCACAGGCACCGGCTCACACTGATGATGTAACTGCTGATAGCAGCAGCAGAATGAATTCTGAAACATTCTGTCTGCTGAAGTTCAATCAAATGCCTCTCAAACGCATTGGACAGGGCTTCAACCTACACCAAGGAAATGATCCCAAACATACTGCTAAAGCAACAAAGGTGTATTTCAAAGCCAAAAAAGTCAGTGCATAAATATAAAAGTGTGTAAATATACCCTTAAAAGCTGAGAACCTGCATATTAAGCGCACGTGAATTGTTTTATTACAAATCTAAAATTGTGGAGTACAGAGAAATCAAGAATAAATATGTCTTTGTCACAAAGCTCACTGTACATATGCACACACACTCTCACAAGCAAGCACGCATACACACACAAACACACATACACGCACACACAAACAAACACACAAAAAGAAAGCATTCAAACGGAATGATTCATTTCCGCTGCGGACAGACGGAATAAAGAGGGAAATGAAATGAAAGGGGGATGAGGCGGAGGAGAGCGACGCACCTTTTTGCTGTCTCTGCTTGATTTGAAAGCCTGGGCAACAAAAGAGTCGCTGTTGATGGCCTCGATGTCCTGGATGCGGCGGACCTGCTCCTCCAGCGATGCCTCCTCTGGAGCGCACACAAAGGAGAGAGAGCGCTCAGCTCGCTCGCCCAAACCCCCGCCCCGCCAGCCGCTAACCCCCGCCCCGCCAGCGGGGGGCAATCTGATTTGGGCGTGCGGATTTGGGCACTTATCTCATTTAGGCTATATGTGCTGCAGGTCTGGGAGAGAGAAAACAGGCAAATAAAACACATTTAACCCCCCCTACCCCCCCGCCCCCCCCCCCCCCCCCCCCCCCCCCCGCTTTCAGCTTCTTCGTTCTCTTATCGGTGGGGTGGGTGGGGGGGGGGGGTCTGAATCCTGAGGTCACTGAAGGTCACTCACACTCCCGGGATACTTTTCAGAACCACCTGTCCTAGCACCACACGCACGCACACACACGAACGGACACACACAGACAGACCCATACAAATACACACACACAAACACACTCACGCACACACTCATAGAAACACACACACACGAATGGACACGCACACACTCACACACATGCAGACACATAAAAATACACACACTCACACACACTCTCACACACACACACACACACAAACACACACGAATGGACACACACACACTCATACACATGCAGACACATAAAAATACACACACTCATGCACACTCTCACACACACACACACACATGAACGGACAAACTCACACACACACACTCACACACTCACACAAACACATACACACACACACACACACACTCACGCACACACTCACAGAAACACACACACAAACGGACACACTCACACTCACACGCACATGCACACGTACACGTGCACACACACACACACACACGAACGGAAACAATCACACGCACACGTACATGCGCACACACACACACGCACACTCCTACAGGTCACCCGTGACAGAGCCAGAACGTGTTCTGTTTAATGGCTGACACCTGAACCCAAATCAAACCTGCTGTCCCCGGCTGGGGTTCTGAGGGGTTCTGAGGGGTTCCGCATCCTGAAAGCGGAGCGTGCCACGTACGCCAACGCTGGGGGGGTGGGGGGGGGGGGGGACAGGTAGCACTTCCCCCACAGCGATCACACACCACCGCCCCATCAAGCTGTTCCACAGTCACCCAGCACCGCAACATCCAGCATCCGTCAATCAACCCGTCAGTCAATCAATACCGGGACCGTACTGCCCGCCCACCTGCTTGTCTCTCTGCCCCTCCGAGCTGTCAATCACAGAGCGCTGGACTCGCGCGGGAATGGCGGAGTCCCACAGAGACCGCGGCTTTTTAAGCGTATTCTTATTTCAAATAGTTACTATTTCAACTTATTGCTCAAGAAAACAAAACAATGGTAGAAATGCACACGGACACGGGAGGCAAAACCACCAATCAGCGCCACCCCACCCCCCCCCCCCCCCCGTGTCTAATGAGAGGAATTAATTTGTGGTTAATGGGAGGGGAGCGGCTGTCGGGCAGGTTTTCCGCGGCTGCGTGTTTAATGAATAAATGAATATTTGTTCCAGTTTCATTCAGTTAGCGGCAGCGATGCACACATTCTCAAACACGCAGCTTTCATTATCCGCCTCGCAACGCAGCGCAATATCAACCCCCCCGCACGGGGGGGGTGCTCAAAAGTTACTTTCTTTCCTCGGCAGAATTTAGCAAGCGGGTGACAGATGGAATTAGCGCTGGATCGCTGACACGGCGTCGCACAGCGAGAGGGAGAGGAAGTGAACAGGAAGCTGAAGCAGTCTCTGAGCGGGGAGGAGGCCGGCAGGTAAACTTCCTGCAGCAGCGCTGGCCCGTCCTCCTCACACAGGAAGCTGAAGCAGTCTCTGAGCGGGGAGGAGGCCGGCAGGTAAACGCTGGCAGAGCTTCCTGCAGCAGCGCTGGCCTGTCCTCCTCACACCAACCAGAGAGCTCTGAGCCTAATGCACACGCTACTGCTCTCTGTCAATCATTTACCAGTACTGCACACACACGCGTACGCACACGCACACACACACACACACACACTTATACATGCAGGCACACACATGCACACACACACGTATGCACACGCACACGCACACAGACACACACACATACACACACACTTATACATGCAGGCACACATATGCACACACGCGTATGCACACACACACGCACATACACATGCACACGCACGCGCATGCACACGCACACTCACAAGCACACTTACGCACGCATGCACACGCACAAACATAAACAAACGTACACACATACACTCACACACGCATGCACACACACACTCATACACACACGCACACACTCACACACACTCACCTACACACACACACACACACACACACACTCATACACACTTGCACACACACACACACACACACATACACAGATGTATCAGTGACTCAGCTGCAGGAGAGCAGTCTGCTCAGGATGATGCTCCATTAAAGTCTCATACCTTTTGACAAACACATTATTGGTAGATAAAATGACTTCCATATGCTGTTTGTCAGATGTCAGTGGAAAGATATGTATTTCATAGGAAAATCAAAAATAATGGAGTTTGAGAGAGGCTGGAGCGAGCTGCAGACAGGGAAAATCAATGCCCGCTCTGAGAGGCAGCTCCGCCAGGGCCAAACGCGCGCCCAGAGGTCAAAGCGGATATTTAATATTGACACATTATCCGGGAAATTAATTTAGCGGCCCGAGTCAATTGTCACCGTATTACTAAGAGCTGTCTTCTGCAGGGACGAAAGAGGGAGAGAGAGGAAGGGGAGAGAGTGGGAGAGAGAGGGATGGAGAAAGGGAGAGAGGGAGATAAACATGAAGCTGTTTGGGAAGGGAATAAAAAAAGACAGCTGATAGGTATTCTCGGTTAGAGAGCATATAACAGTAATATTAAAAGATAATCACCACTACTGTTACCAATCCCCACTACTATTACTAATCTCCACTACTGTTACCAATCTCCATTACTATTACTAATCACCACTACTGTTACCAATTTCTACTACTATTACTAATCACCACTACTGTTACTAATCTCCACTACTATTACTAATCACCACTACTGTTACCAATCCCCACTACTATTACTAATCACCACTACTGTTACCAATCCCCACTACTATTACTAATCTCCACTACTGTTACCAATCTCCATTACTATTACTAATCACCACTACTGTTACCAATTTCTACTACTATTACTAATCACCACTACTGTTACCAATCTCCACCACTATTACTAATCACCACTACTGTTACTAATCACCACTATTACTAAACACCCCTACCGTTACTAATCTCCACTACTATTACTAATCACCACTACTGTTACTAATCTCCACTACTATTACTAATCATCAATACTGTTACTTATCTCCACTACTATTACTAATCTCCACTACTGTT
>NC_049212.1:42805093-42835093 GCF_013347855.1 Anguilla anguilla
TAGCTGCTTGCTTTCTGTGTAACCCAATCAGAGAACATGCAGATCACACAACAACAACGAGAGCAAACAGAACATCAATAATGATGCTAACAGCCCTCTGTGCTAACAGCTGAATCACACATTTGCAGCTACAGCCAATCAGAACAGCTTTCCTGCTGCTATCCAGGACTCAACCCCACAAACTCCTGCAAACCCCAGTGACCGTCGCCCACAGCTGCTGGATTTGGGGGGGCTGGCTGCTGCAGGATGGTAACCATGGCAGCGCAGTGGGGTTCCGCGCAGTGTCCAGCGTGGCTTTCAGAGGCGCTAACGAAGAGACACGGGCCAGGGCGGCCACACGCGAGCGTGGAACAGGATCACACAGGGAGTGGAACAGGATCACAGAGGGAGTAGAACAGGACCACAGAGGGCGTGGAACAGGATCACAGAGGGAGTGGAACAGGATCACAGAGGGCTTGGAACAGGATCGCACAGGGAGTGGAACAGGATCGCACAGGGAGTGGAACAGGATCACACAGGGCGTGGAACAGGATCGCACAGGGAGTGGAACAGGATCGCACAGGGCGTGGAACAGGATCGCACAGGGAGTGGAACAGGATCGCACAGGGAGTCGAATAGGATCGCACAGGGAGTGGAACGGGAACACACAGGAGGTGTAACAAGATCACACAGGGAGTGGAACGGGAACACACAGGGAGTGGAACAAGATCACACTGGGAGTGGAACAGGATCACACAGGGAGTGGAGCAGGAACACAGAGGAAGTGGAACAGAATCACACAGGGAGTGGAACAGGATCACACAGGGCGTGCAACAGGATCACACAGGGCGTGGAACAGGATCGCACGGAGTGGAACAGGATTGCACAGGGAGTGGAACAGGAACACACAGGGAGTGGAACAAGATCACACTGGGAGTGGAACAGGATCACACAGGGAGTGGAGCAGGAACACAGAGGAAGTGGAACAGAATCACACGGAGTGGAACAGGATCACACAGGGAGTGGTACAGGATCACACAGGGAGTAAAACAGGATCACACAGGGAGTGGAACAGGATTGCACAGGGCATGGAACAGGATCGCACAGGAAGTGGAACAGGATCGCACAGGGAGTGGAACAGGATCGCACAGGGAGTGGAACAGGAACACACAGGGAGTGGAACAGGATCACACTGGGAGTGGAACAGGATCACACAGGGAGTGGAGCAGGAACACACAGGGAGTGGAACAGGATCACATAGGGAGTAGAACAGGATCGCACAGGGAGTAGAACAGGATCACATAGGGAGTGGAACAGGATCACACGGAGTGGAACAGGATCACACAGGTTGTGGAATAGGATCGCAGGGCATGGAACAGGATCACACAGGGAGTGGAACAGGATTGCACAGGGAGTGGAACAGGATTATACAGGGAATAGAACAGGATCGCACAGGGAGTAGAACAGGATTGCACAGGGAGTGGAACAGGATCGTACAGGCGCACATTTGACAGGGTAAATAATAAATCACATATCAGCGTGCGGCTGTGAGGGAGTGGCTCTGAATGTTAATGGCTCTGCCTGTCTCGGGAGGCGCGGGGGGTGGCGTGGGGGGGGGGGGGGCACACAAGGGGGGGGGGGGGGCAGCAGTCGCAGCCAGATGTCCGGAGAGAGCCCCAGAGGAGCAGCTCGCTGGCACAGCAGGTGGTGGAGCCGGACTAATGATGCAGTACCGCCCCACACCTGCCCCCCAACACCCCCAAACACCCCCCCACATGGCCTCCCACTGCACCCAACAGGTTTCTACACACACACACACACACTCACGCTCACATACATACATATACACACACCGCACACGCATATACATACATACACACTCACACACAAACACACACACATCCCCTGCAGACAACCTGCAATGAACTTAACAAACATCCCCCAAACTCTACAACTATATCTAAACTCAAAAGAGGAGTCATTTTCATACCTGCAGCCTGGATCTAGACTCTGTAGCACAACTGGACTGTACCACACTGCAGCCTGTATATAAACTCTGCAGCACAACTGGACTGTACCACACTGCAGCCTGTATATAAACTCTGCAGCAGAACTGTACCAAACTGCAGCCAGTATATAAACTATGCAGCAGAAGTGTACCACACTGCAGCCAGTATATAAACTCTGCAGCAGAACTGTACCAAACTGCAGCCTGTATATAAACTCTGCAGCAGGACTGTACCAAACTGCATCCTGTATATAAACTCTGCAGCAGAACTGTACCAAACTGCATCCTGTATATAAACTCTGCAGCAGAACTGTACCACACTGCAGCCTGTATATAAACTCTGCAGCAGAACTGTACCAAACTGCAGCCAGTATATAAACTCTGCAGCAGAACTGGACTGTACCACACTGCAGCCTGTATATAAACTCTGTAGTGCAACTGTACCAAACTGCAGCCAGTATATAAACTCTGCAGCAGGACTGTACCACACTGCAGCTCACTGAACCCCTGCTGGTGCTGTACCATGGTGGAGGAAGAAATGTCATAGCTGCCCTGGTGAATTCTGGGTAGATCTCCGCTCTTCACTCAATAATGAAGCAAATTATGAATTAATTATACAAACATAAGCCCTGACAAAGAGCAGACAAAGCCGCGCGTGGCCAAACAGGGCAGCACTTGAATCTTCAATACAATCCCAATTAATTTATCTCCTTTTTTCTCTCTCTCTGTCTGTCTCCCCCCCTCTCTCTGTCTGTCTCCCTCTCTGTTTCTTTACCTCTCTCTCTCTCTCTCTCTCTCTCTGTCTCCCCCCCTCTCTCTGTCTCTCTCTCTCTCCCTCTCCCTCTCTCTCTGTCACTCTGTATCTCTCTCTGTCTCTTCCCCTCACTCTGTCCCCCCCCTCCCCCTCCGTGGTCCTGATAATGGCGGTGACTCTTCATTATGAACCTCTTTTTGTTAATGGCTTAATGGTGTATAATGGAGCGATCTGGGAGCTGGATCAACAAGGGACTCAGAAATCCCTGTGGTGGTGGGGTGGGGGGGGGGAACAGGTGACATTAAACCACATCTCACTCTGGTCCCGAAAAGCTGCTACCAAGGAGGAGAATGAGGGACCCCTACCCCTCCCCCACCCCACAAATAAAACCCTGTTGTCTGATTTGATGTGGAGAAGACGATCTGTGTGTGATTCTTGGGCGGTAAAACTCTCTGTTCTGAGAAGGCAGCCTGGTTCAGGAATCAAAAGTCTCCAAACAGACATGAGAACAGTGGCGGATGCCCTGGTGAGGAAGAAAAGGCCAACAGCGAATCGCCGCTGGCACAGCTAGTGGGGACGTCTGGAACAAAAGGGCCCAGAAAACCAGCCCTCACACACCCCGCCCCACACTACAGCACAGAGCGGCACTCACAGACACCCCACACTACAGCACAGCACAGAGCGGCACTCACAGACACCCAACACTACAGTACAGCACAGAGCGGCACTCACAGACACCCAACACTACAGTACAGAGCGGCACTCACAGACACCCAACACTACAGTACAGCACAGAGCGGCACTCACAGACACCCAACACTACAGCACAGAGCGGCACTCACAGACACCCCACACTACAGCACAGCACAGAGCGGCACTCACAGACACCCAACACTACAGTACAGCACAGAGCATCACTCACACACACCCTGCCCCACACTACAGCACAGAGCGGCACTCACAGACACCCAACACTACAGTACAGCACAAAGCAGCACTCACAGACACCCAACACTACAGTACAGCACAGAGCAGCACTCACAGACACCCAACACTACAGTACAGCACAGAGCAGCACTCACAGACACCCAACACTACAGCACAGAGCGGCACTCACAGACACCCAACACTACAGTACAGCACAGAGCAGCACTCACAGACACCCAACACTACAGCACAGCACAGAGCAGCACTCACACACACCCCGCCCCACACTACAGTACAGCACAGAGTGGCACTCACAGACACCCAACACTACAGCACAGCACAGAGCAGCACTCACACACACCCCGCCCCACACTACAGTACAGCACAGAGTGGCACTCACAGACACCCAACACTACAGTACAGTACAGAGCGGCACTCACAGACACCCAACACTACAGCACAGAGCAGCACTCACAGACACCCAGCACTACAGCACAGAGCGGCACTCACAGACACCCCACACTACAGCACAGAGCGGCACTCACAGACACCCCACACTACAGTACAGCACAGAGTAGCACTCACAGACACCCAACACTACAGTACAGCACAGAGTGGCACTCACAGACACCCAACACTACAGCACAGAGCAGCACTCACAGACACCCAACACTACAGTACAGCACAGAGCGGCATTCACAGACACCCAACACTACAGCACTGAGCGGCACTCACAGACACCCCACACTACAGTACAGCACAGATCGGCACTCACAGACACCCAACACTACAGTACAGCACAGACCGGCACTCACAGACACCCAACACTACAGTACACCACACAAAGCTGAACTCACAGACACCCAACACTACAGTACAGCACAGACCGGCACTTACAGACACTCAACACTACAGTACACCACACAGAGCTGAACTCACAGACACCCAACACTACAGTACAGCACAGAGCGGCACTCACAGACACCCAGCACTACAGTACAGCACAGAGTGGCACTCACAGACACTCAACACTAGAGTACAGCACAGAGTGGCACTCACAGACACCCAACACTACACTACAGCACAGAGCGGCACTCACAGACACCCCACACTAGAGTACAGAGCAGCACCCACAGACACCCAACACTACAGTACAGAGCAGCACTCACAGACACCCAGCACTACAGTACAGCACAGAGCGGCATTCATAGACTCAGAAAGGCATGCTGGGTAATAGTGAGAGGCATGCTGGGTAATCAGGAGAGGCATGCTGGTTAACATGCTGGGTGCTTGCGTGTATGTGTGTGTGTTTCCCCAAGGGCTTGATTTTAAGTAATTACCAAACTACACGCCTGGAGAGTCAATGCTTCTGCTTACTGTAGTAATAAACATTATGTATTATGATCATATGGTGCGTGCGTGTGTGCAGGTGTGTGTATGAGGTGCTGAAAACACATCCTTACAAGTCTCTAAATTCAGCCAGGCCTGTGGAGTGAGCCTGCATATGTTACCATGGTGAAAACAGGCACTTCACAAACGCAGCCGCACCCTCATCCTGCCCCACTCCAGCTGCTGCTCAATACATGCTCATATGTTCTCTATTATAACTCCACTCCAAACTTGAGAGGAGCTATCTGCTCTGATAATCTGCTATCACCACAACTCCAGTGAAACAGCCCAAAAAACAGAAATAATCTAATTACATACATTTAACTACACTACAGTTAACAACATACAACACAATCAAACATCTGTGTGTGTGTGTGTGTGTGCGTGCGTGTCTGTGTGTATGTTTCAGTGTGTGTGCATGCGTGTGCATGTGCATGTGCGTGTGTGTGTGTGTGTGTGTGCGTGTCAGTGTGTATGTTCGTGTGTGTGCGTGTGTCTGTGTGTACGTTTGTGTGTGTGCATGCGTGTATGTGTGTGCATGTGTGTGCATGTGTGTGTGTGTGCGCGTGTCTGTGTGTACGTTTGTGTGCGTGCATGTATGTGTGCGTGCGTGTGTGTGTGTGTGTCTGTGTGTATGTTTGTGTGTGTGTGTGTGTGTGTGTGTGTGTGTGTGTGTGTGTGTGTGTGTGTGTGTGTGTGTGCATTTGTTGGGGCAGTCTAGCACACTGAACAGGTCAGCAGATCTTTTATAAATAACTCAGTAATTAGAGAAATCACCCAGACAACTAATTCCTTAATTGATGGAGGTGATTAAAATAAAGATGATGTAATTGGGAGCAGGACAGATTTACTGATGGGCTGGCTCCCCTCTGACCCTCCCACTCAATGACATCACTCAACTCCGTCTGGATGCTCATTGATTTTGTTGTTTTTACCTTTTAACTTCATCTACCCCCCCCCCCCCCAACTCCTCCCCCACTGATAAAGAACCCACACAGTGGCCCCCACCCACACCCCTCAACCCCTTAACGCGGTGAGCTCTCAAAGTAGGGGAAGCCTTCACCCCTGAAAGCGTTGAGCTCTTGGAGCAGGGGAACCCCTCACCCCTGAATGCGCTGAGCATTTGGAGTAGGGGAAGCCTTCACCCCTGAAAGCGTTGAGCTCTTGGAGCAGGGGAACCCCTCACCCCTGAATGCGCTGAGCATTTGGAGTAGGGGAACCCCTCACCCCTGAATGCGCTGAGCTCTTGGAGCAGGGGAACCCCTCACCCCTGAATGCGCTGAGCTCTTGGAGCAGGGGAACCCCTCACCCCTGAATGCGCTGAGCTCTTGGAGCAGGGGAACCCCTCACCCCTGAAAGTGCTAAGCTCTTGGAGCAGGGGAAGGGGTGCTGGTGTGAGGCTGGCCTGCAGTGGGGGGTCTCTGTGATGAAGCACAGCCCCCCTGACCTCCAATAACCCCCGTGCATTTTAATACACTAAAGCACCAGCTCAGCCTGCACTCTACCTTATTGAGGAAGAGGAAGCTGGGAGTGTGACTTCACCGAAATTGAACCGCTGCTCAAGATGGCCGCCGCTAACATCACTCATGAGAGGAGCCCCCAGGATGACATCACTTATCCGCCAGGATCGATACGGACACCACCAGCGCACCTGGAGAAAACCCTGACACCTGAAACACTGCGACACAAAACAGCCTAACACCTGAAACACTGCAACAAGAATCAGCCTAACACCTGAAACACTTCGACAAGAATCAGCCTGACACCTGAAACACCGCGACAAGAATCACCCTGACACCTGAAACACTGCAACAAGAGTCAGCCTAACACCTGAAACACTGCGACAAGAATCACCCTGACACCTGAAACACCGCGACAAGAATCACCCTGACACCTGAAACACTGCAACAAGAGTCAGCCTGACACCTGAAACACTTCGACAAGAATCAGCCTAACACCTGAAACACCGCGACAAGAATCACCCTGACACCTGAAACACTGCAACAAGAGTCAGCCTAACACCTGAAAACACTGCGACAAGAATCACCCTGACACCTGAAACACTGCAACAAGAGTCAGCCTAACACCTGAAAACACTGCGACAAGAATCAGCCTAACACCTGAAACACTGCGACAAGAATCAGCCTAACACCTGAAACACTGCGACAAGAATCAGCCTAACACCTGAAACACTGCGACAAGAATCAGCCTAACACCTGAAACACTGCGACACTCACAGAGAGAGCACTGCTCTGACTACACCTATACACACAAAAAACCAGAGAGAAACTTTTGCACGGGGAGCGATGCTGGAGTCAGACGCAGGCGCACGCTGCTCAGGGAAGGACTCCTCCTGCAGGCCTTCCACAGCCAGCCCGAGAGCAGAGCAGGTAAATAATAAACACAGTGTACTAAACTAACCCACAAACCACCCCACAGCAGCTCAGGAGAGATTCACTCACACTCTTTTATTTTTTACATAAGGCTGAAGGTGCTTCTGATTGGCTGGGAGACACTTCCCTTTAACTGCACTTGAGTTACACCTCATCAGAGTCACATGTGGAGCAGCCCCACCCTGACACACCCCCCCCCCCCACCCCAGGACCACTGGACCAGCCTAATGAGGTGTGACTGAGTCCCTCCCACACAGGAGTCAGCCTCTCTCTCTCTCTCACACACACACACACACCCACGGCTCCTTTCCCACAGTGAAACCTGACCTAAGATGGACCCCCCAAACATGCACCCCTGCCTTGCATACCCCCTAGCGTACTTATGAACTTTACACATCGATAACAATCCAGCGCTTGGGGGGCCATACAGATACCACCCAGGTGGGGGCCTGGACCAGCACCCCCCCCCCCCAGGACCCCCAGCTGCTGACTATGACCGTGAGCTTTTCCATCTGCACAGGTCAGCATCACCTCTTTAAACTAGCACAGGCTCATAACCACACTGCACAGGTTCATAACCACACTGCACAGGCTCATAACCACACTACACAGGTTCATAACCACACTGCACAGGCTCATAACCGTACTGCACAGGCTCATAACCACACTGCACAGGTTCATAACCACACTGCACAGGCTCATAACCACACTGCACAGGTTCATAACCACACTGCACAGGCTCATAACCACACTGCACAGGCTCATAACCACACTGCATAAAGACACACAGACAGGAACAGGCTTATAACCACACTGTATTAACAGCCCAGTGCACTGCCTCCCTGACAATACATTACTGCACAAAATATGGAACAAAGGCTATTTTAATTGAGTGAACAGCTAGAAAATCACTTTAGCTTAGCGTCAACTAGAGGATCCCCATTGTTTCCGCAGTGTCAGCAGTTAATTGTTACTCTATTGATTGTTGTAGGGATAGAATTCACAGACTACCGGAGTTAATTAATAACTGCAGTCACACCTGTGCATATTCCAGCTTGTATTTTAATTAGGCTGACAAGTTTGCTGAGGAAAGTCACAGATGTGGCTTAAAGTTTGATTAGCATATGCGAACAGGAAGCTCATTATAAGGCGAAACGTTATAAACACATTTGTGTACGAGCAGAGCAGCAGACGAGCATGCAGAAATAAAACAGGCCTAACAGCTAGCATCCACCCACCCAATCCCCTGCCCACACTCAGCGCTAATTCATGATAATAATATTAATAATAATAACGATTTGTTCTTTTTCATATTGTTGTTGTTGTTAGTATTATTATCACAATAATAATAATAATATCTGTTCTTCGCATTGTTGTTGTTACTATTATTATTATTATTATGAAAAAGAAGAAACAGAATTTTCATTGCATTTTTTAGTGAAGTAGTCCCCTGTGAGAGAAACGGCCACAGGGCTGCACGCTGTCACTGGTGTCAGTGCTCCCAGTAAAAGTTAATATTGGGCAAATCATTTTATAAACGTTATTTGAAGACCCACCTCAGCCCCGCCGTGACCTCAGTTTGAGCGGGACAGATAAGCAGCGGGGACGCGAGCTGGGGGGGGTTCCACACGGAAATGGGGTCATGTGACCCGTACACAGGAGAGCCCTCTGTCAGCAGCTCTACCACACACACACACACTCACTCACTCACATACACACACGCACACACACACCTACACAGCCTACACACACGCACACCTCTCCAGTCATGTCTACACTGTCTGTCGGTCATTGGACAGCGCCCCTCTTGTTATATAATTCAGACGCGTCTGAGGGTTTGGGGAAGGACACGTATGGGGAAGCGCGCATTTGGGGAAGCACGCATGCAGTATTATTTAAGGGCAGGAGCAGAAAGGGACTGAATGATGGTCTGAGTAACCTGGCTTGTCTCTGTGTCTGACGGGCCTATTAAAACACAGACTGCGGCGCAGCCTGCAGGCCTGCCTGGCTAATAAAGCAGCTTTAGGAAGGTAATTACTGCCTAAATGTGATTGTAAATGTTTACAGCGGGGTAATGGCATTGTCCTAATTGCTCAGATTACTCATTACAGCAAACAACTGTTCTGAATGAAGCATAATGGCTCCTCGGTTTCCAACCGGAGTGGATTTGTCACTTGTCTGGACAAGACACTGTAGGTCTACAATGACAGGAACCTTCACGTGACAGACCAACCTGCAAACGAGCACGTACACGCCCACTTCATCGTGACTGAATAATTAAGCATAATTTTGCGCATGCGCACAGTGATGAAATAATCGGCGCTTTAGTGAAATAAAAAATAGCTTTCTATATTTATTTAGCAGCGGTTGCTTGTTAAAAGTGAGCAGAGTGAACACGGCCGCGGTGAGAATATTCAGTCTCCATCGCACCCGACACCTGCGCGCGCTCCTCTCGGAAAGATCATGTTCCGCGCGCTGCCGGTTCATATAAAGGAAACAAATTAAAGTGTCCCGCTGATATCTGTGCTCATTTCGCAGCACCTATCATATCGCTGTTTTTTTTTTTTTTTTTAAACACGAGCGGCACGGGTAGGAGAGACAGCACATTATCCACCGACAACAGAGGTCGACCCGGGGTTATTGGATTCTGCCATGCTGCTTCTCTTACTAAACGAGCAGGGAGGAGGGAGGGGGAAGGGGTGGGGGACTTAATCACCCTCCAAGCCTTTTCAAGGGAAAAAAATCAACTTTAAATTTGCGGTGATGAAAAATCAATAAAGCAGTAATTGCTTGGCTTATCACTGCGCGGATGAACAAATTGGGAGGAGAAGGCTGGCGTCCGCGCAGATCTGGCTGCAGCGCGCGGAGTTTCCGGATCACTGGGCCAGAGAGAGAAAGGTCTCCGAGTGATAATTAAATCTTCACACACTGATTTTCTGCCAAATTTATTTCCCGGGGGTACATAACTCTGATTCACTGCTTACAAGCTAGGCATAACTAATCATTTCAACGTGGGGTAACCACAGGAGTGGGAGGGGGTGTCAGAAAAAAAGGAGACAACATTTCAATCAACATACAAATGTAACGATAAAAAACCAGCAAATCTATCGGCTTAAATCAAACCTGTAGAAAATGCATGCACCGTGTACATTTTAATAAAGCGCGTGTTTAAGTGGGAAAAGAGGACACGGAGCGCTGCATGGGTAATTTAATTTTCTGACCGGTTTCCCGTCACCTTAAAGCACTTTCCCGCGCCGCGCCGCGCCGGAGCCGCACTCAATTCATAAGTTTTGGGCGCGCGCACATAAACATGTCAGCAGCGCTCCAAATTATGTCAGTGCAATATGCCGTAAAATGTGCATCCATAAACATACTCAATAATACAACAAATCAATAAAAAACATCATCGCTGAGCCCCAACATGTACACGCGTAAGATGTCTCCGCTTTACTGAAACCCTGAAATGGATGCAAACTGCATTTCCTTTTGATAAAATCACCCTCGGTTTCTTAGGCAGAATATAATTTAAAAAATAAAAAAAAACATTTTTCAAGAATATAATCAAATTTTTTTGCCACGCAAATTCACACACACACACACACACACACACACACACACACGCACACTATATATATGTGTGTGTGTGTGTGTGTGTGAGAGAGAGAGAGAGAGGAATACGAGATTTTTTGATGAGAAATCAAAAAATGAGTCCAACCTTGCATTTCGGAAATGTCAACATACAGTTTAATATATAATGACATTCTATAATATGTAATATTATGAAGCATTACAGAAATGTGAACCTACAGTATCAAGATGAGCACGACCATTCAAACGATAAACCGTTAAAACAGCGTCCCACTCCCTCATAGGCTGCTGCTTGTACATTCTCACCGCCCACGCGGACTGTGTTTTAAAACGCTTAACGGTTTAGTTTTTACGTCGCTCTCCCTTCTTGTAGGGAGGCTTAAAATGATAATAAAACATCTGGTACTTTGAGTTAATACCGCTCGATTAGAGAGACAGGACAAGTGATGTTTACCAGGTGCTGAATTTCTGTGCTTGTCCTTCAAGAAGCGCTGGGAACTGCGGTAATTAAAACACTTAAAGCGGCGCGAGCCCCCGCTCCCCGGTCTGGTTCCGGGGTCAGACTCCTGTAGATTCTAATTTGTGCACCATTTGTATTCATGACAGGAGAGTGCTAAATATTTAACAGCAGTCCGGCAGGAGTTTGTATTGTTGAGCTCGGAGGTCAAATAATTTGATTTCTAGGCAGATTACATTTAGCATCAATGTCCAATCCTTTCGCTCCCCTTTCTTCTGATTCCACGCGTTTATTTTCTTTGATAAGCGGTAACTTAAAGAGACGATATACAGGCATACAGTGATAAACTGCTTCTCATAATCATATGCAAGATATTTTAGACAAAGGAAAATAATACAGAGTACGATGAACATATAAGTAAGACCTCAGCACGGGCGTGCGCGACAGCCGGCCACTCGCAGGAATTTACCCGTTTACTTCATTTAGAAAGTGGCGGCTAATAAGATGGTTTCCAGTTTTTTTCCTCGGTAATAATTGATTTATTTAAAATCTAAAGCACATAATTTATGCACAGAATTAACATTAAATTGGAATTTCATCAAAATATCTCATTGCACTTTACACCGTTATTATAAAATGGTTAATGTAAATACGGCTAAACGGATGTAAATGGAAGCAAAGCTAACCGAAGCCCTAATTAAGGACAGAGAAAATTAAACGCTTTGTCCTTTTTACCCGCGCCTAGTCTCTCCAGCTCCGGGAAAATATCATTTCTGTTGGCTTGTACGTTATTTTCGCTTCTATCTCTGACGCCTTTCCGTCGCGCTCGCGCACTCTAAACGCGAGGCCAGAAATCTAATCCCGACACGCGCTGTTTAAGGGTTCTGCCGTGATTGACAACAGAGCTAGTTAAACCGTGATGAGGTGCAAATGGATTCGGGAGGAGGGGGCACCCGTCTGAATATTTAATGGTCACATAATTCCAGAACAGACACACAAACAGGTATACACCAAACCTGTGACCTCCCTGACACACAGTAATTAAAATCAAAAAAGAAAAACGACCATCCTGTCTATCTAGGGAAAATTGTGATTATTTAAAATTTCTGCCTCTGGTCCGCAGCAGAGCAGAGGATGAGGTTTATGGGTCCAGGCTGCTGGAACACTGCTAAGGCAAATCAACCTTTCAAAATGATATAAAAAGGTTAAGAGCATTAAAAGCGATTTGAATAAGAGATGTGTGGATATGCACACACAGAGCAGCATTTTCCCAGCACAAGCCACAAAAACAGGCACTGAAGACGGGGGACACAGTCGCCCCAGAGCCAGGGTGGGACGAGTGAGGGATGCACAGGGACAGGGTGGGGGACACAGTCGCCCCTGTGCCGGGGTGGGACGAGTGGGGGATGCACAGGGACAGGGTGGGGGACACAGTCGCCCCTGTGCCAGGGTGGGACGGGGGGTTAATGTGTGTTTGACGCTCAGTCTCCACGGCCGGCCCCCTTCACACACTGCCAGCACAAAGAGGGGCAGTGAACAGCCTTAATGAAGCACACTGCTGATCTCTGCACACAAAAGAGCACCTGACTCCCCCCACCTTCTGAAATGATTACCCATGGGGGGTGGGGGTGAGGGGGGGTTGCCCATGCGGGGTGGTGGGGTGAGGGGGGGTCACCCATGCAGGGCGGGGGGGTATGGGGGGGCGCTCTGGGCGGGGGGGGGGGGGGGGTATGGGGGGGCGCTCTGTGCGGGGGGGGGTTGATGGGGGGGCGCTCTGTGCAGGGAGGGGGGGCGCTCTGGGGGGGGGGTATGGGGGGGCGCTCTGTGCGGGGGGGTATGGGGGAGGCTCTGTGCGGGATGGGGGGGGGTAGGGGGGGGCGCTCTGTGCAGGGAGGGGGGGCGCTCTGGGGGGGGGTATGGGGGGGGCGCTCTGTGCGGGGGGGTATGGGGGAGGCTCTGTGCGGGATGGGGGGGGTATGGGGGGGCGCTCTGTGCGGGGGGGGGGTTGATCGGGGGGGGTATGGGGGGGTGCTCTGGGGGGGGTTATGGGGGGGGCTCTGTGCGGGGGGGTATGGGGGGCGCTCTGTGTGTGGGGGGGTTGATCAGGGGGGGTATGGGGGGGCGCTCTGGGCGGGGGGGGGGGTATGGGGGGCGCTCTGTGTGTACAAGCCTGAGCTCCCTCCTCTCCTCTCCTCCTTCTGCCCCCGCCCCCCCCCCCAAGAGACCGCCCCCCACCCACCCCAACTCCCCCGAGACTGCCTGGCCCCCACACCCCCCCACCCACCCCAACTCCACCGAGACTGCCTGGCCCCCACACCCCCCCACACCCCCACACCCCTCTGCCCAAATTCTCCCTTTCACTCTCTTCAGCTGCATTGCTCTTGGGACATTGCCTCCACCCTTCCTTGCTCCATCTCTCTCCTTCTCTCCCTCTGTCCCTCCCTCTTCTTTCTCTCTCTCTCAAAATTCCAATTTAAATTTAAGCTACTACACTACATCACTATATTACAGGAAAAACATTTGTAAATATTGCCGAAGCATACAGAAATATTAATATTAATACGGATGAATAATCTGCAGACTGTAATTAAGCAAATAAAATGATGTAATACTGAGATCTCAGCAGACAGGCAGGTGAGAGCAGCAGAAGCTGAACTCTACACTGAAGCTGAGCTCTGTGCAGAAGCTGAACTCTACACTGAAGCTGAGCTCTGTGCAGAAGCTGAACTCTACACTGAAGCTGAGCTCTGTGCAGAAGCTGAACTCTACACTGAAGCTGAGCTCTGTGCAGAAGCTGAGCTCTGTGCAGAAGCTGAACTCTACACTGAAGCTGAGCTCTGTGCAGAAGCTGAACTCTACACTGAAGCTGAGCTCTGTGCAGAAGCTGAACTCTACACTGAAGCTGAGCTCTGTGCTGAAGCTTCCCTGGCTGACCCCCCCCAGTACCACAAACCCAGAGAAACGCTGGGCTCAGGATGAAAGACACAGGGTTAGGGTTAGGGGTGCAACTCTGTTTCAGAAATAACCTTACAGGGGAACTCAACAATGCAGCCTGCAGCCACCAGTATATTCTTTCTCAGAAAGAGGGGGGAGAGAGAGACAGAGAGAGAGAGAGAGAGAGAGGGGAAGAGAGAGAGAGACAGCATGAGAGAGAATGTGGAGAGAGAGAGGGAGAGAGAAAGACAGCGAGAGAGAGAGTGCAGGGTGAGAGAGAGAGGGACAGAGACTTAAACAATTTCTTCCGTCGACTGCAAGAATAAAGTGGGTTCGCCAAGCTAATTAAATTTTGCTAGCCTGTCTTTTATCTCAGAAAAGGTCACTCAACTTTAAAGGTCAAGTAGTTTTCAGAAATCCAAAATGCCTGATTCCTTACTAATGGAGAAATGCTAATTAAGCATGCGTGTTCAGCGCGTGTTCAGCGCGTGTTCAGAGTGTGTTCAGCGTGTGTTCAGTGCATGTTCAGTGTGTGTTCAGTGTGTGTTCAGTGTGTGTTCAGTGTGTGTTCAGTGTGTGTTCAGTGTGTGTTCAGCGTGTGTTCAGAGCGTGTTCAGTGCATGTTCAGTGTGTGTTCAGTGTGTGTTCAGTGTGTGTTCAGCGTGTGTTCAGAGCGTGTTCAGTGTGTGTTCAGTGCATGTTCAGTGTGTGTTCAGTGTGTGTTCAGCGTGTGTTCAGCGTGTGTTCAGAGCGTGTTCAGTGTGTGTTCAGTGTGTGATCAGAGCGTGTTCAGTGTGTGTTCAGTGTGTGTTCAGTGTGTGTTCAGAGCGTGTTCAGTGTGTGTTCAGTGTATGATCAGAGCATGTTCAGTGTGTGTTCAGCGCATGAGTAAAGTGCACGTTTGGCACCCGTGTTCACATATCACAAGGCTCTGATACCCCAGGGCTCTGATACCCCAGTGTTCTGATACCCCAGTGCTGATACCCCACACTGACCCTGGGCCAGTAAGAGCAAACAGGCTGGCATTAGGGGTGGGTCCATACACTGATCCTGGGTCAGTAAGAGCAAACAGGCTGGCATTAGGGGTGGGTCCATACACTGATCCTGGGTCAGTAAGAGCAAACAGGCTGGCATTAGGGGTGGGTCCATACACTGATCCTGGGTCAGTAAGAGCAAACAGGCTGGCATTAGGGGTGGGTCCACACACTGATCCTGGGTCAGTAAGAGCAAACAGGCTGGCATTAGGGGTGGGTCCACACACTGATCCTGGGTCAGTAAGAGCAAACAGGCTGGCATTAGGGGTGGGTACATACACTGATCCTGGGTCAGTAAGAGCAAACAGGCTGGCATTAGGGGTGGGTCCATACACTGATCCTGGGTCAGTAAGAGCAAACAGGCTGGCATTAGGGGTGGGTACATACACTGATCCTGGGTCAGTAAGAGCAAACAGGCTGGCATTAGGGGTGGGTACATACACTGATCCTGGGTCAGTAAGAGCAAACAGGCTGGCATTAGGGGTGGGTTCACACACTCTCACTCGTTCACACACTCACACTCGCTCACACACTCACACTCACACTCGCTGGCACACTCACTCGTTCACACTCTCACTCGCTCACACACTCACACTCACACTCGCTGGCACACTCACACTCGTTCACACTCTCACTCGTTCACACACTCACACTCGTTCACACTCACACTCGTTCACACACACTCACTCGTTCACACTCTCACTCGTTCACACTCACACTCGCTGGCACACTCACACTCGTTCACACTCACACTCGTTCACACACACTCACTCGTTCACACACTCTCACTCGTTCACACTCACACTCGCTGGCACACTCTCACTCGCTGGCACACTCACACTCGCTGGCACACTCTCACTCGTTCACACTCACACTCGCTGGCACACTCACACTCGCTGGCACACTCACACTCGCTGGCACACTCTCACTCATTCACACACTCACTTGTTCACACTCTCACTCATTCACACACTCACCTTCCTCCTTCTTTTTCCGAGCTTCCTCCTCCTTCTTTTCCTTGGCTTTCAGCACCTCATCCGTTTTGGCTGAAAAAGAGAGAGGGATGGAGGGAGAGAGAGAAAGGGATTTTTTACTTTTTTACTTCCCTTTATTAACACTATAAGAAAAAACGTAACCAGACAAACAGACCCAGCCTCTAACCTCCTCCCCACAGCCGCTTGCTTCTGTGATGTCATTTCATTTGTTTCTCTGTCCTATTGGAATTTCTGTTTTGTTCTGTTTAAGTTGGCTGTTTTGCACATGCTCACTCGCATGCTGTAAAGTGCTTTGAGTGTGATAAAAGCGCTACATAAATAAAACTAATTATGAATATTATTATATAACTGTTCCATTAACGGCCTAGCATCATGCACCTAGCATTTCACACCGGAATGAGTGCCTGAAAGGGTGCATTAATATGAGTGAGTGAGTGTGTGTGTGTGTGTGTGTGTGTGTGTGAGAGTGTGTGTGTGTGCTTGTGTGTGTGTGAGTGTGTGTGTGTGTGTGTGTGTGTGTGTGTGTGTGTGTGAGAGTGTGTGTGTGTGTGAGTGTGTGTGTGCGTGCGAGAGCTTGAGTGTGTGTGTGTGTGCGCATGTGTGTGTGTGTGTGTGTGTGTGTGTGTGCGCGTGCGCGTGTGAGCTTGAGTGAGTGTGTGTGTGTGTGTGTGTGTGTGTGTGTGTGAGCTTGAGTGTGTGCACGCACATGTAACGCAGCTACACTGTTCTCTGCTATGGCAGATTCCTCTTCAGAATGCAGTTATCGTTAGCATAATTAAATGCTTAAAGAAATGCACACAGAAACCTCTAAGCGCACACACCTTTCGGCAACAGTGTTGATTCAGTTCTGTTTCTCTTTCCTGCTTTTCTCCAAATAATGAAGACATTAAACCAAGATTAAAAAATGCAGCGCAAAGTATGGAGGGACTATCAATATACCCTGTAAATTAATTAAATCTCTGTTCTAGCACATCATTTATTCTAAAGCATTAATGTCTCCAAGGAGCCATTTTGCTTTATTGCTCTTCTACTAACAGATGAGTGAGTGGAACTGAGCCTGTAATAATGTTATATTTAATGAGCTTAAAGTTTCAAATGAGACCGAGAAACCTACTGCATCCATCTCCACATGTAAACAGGAAGTGTGTGTATCTGAGTGTGTGTGAGCACGCAAGACTTTGTGTGTGTGTGTATCTGAGTCTGCCTGCAAGCATGTTTATGTGTGTGCGTGTCTGAGTGTGTGTGTGTGTTTGTATCTGAGGGTGTATCTGCTTGCAAGCATGTGTGTGTGTGTGTGTGTGTGTGAGTGCATGTGTTGTGCGTAATTGTACCAGTCACACTCTAACCGTAGCTGGTTAGCTCTGATGTGCAGGCTGGGTCAGTGTTGGGCACAGTGACTCTGATGTGCAGGCTGGGTCAGTGTTGGGCACAGTGACTCTGATGTGCAGGCTGGGTCAGTGTTGGGCACAGTGACTCTGATGTGCAGGCTGGGTCAGTGTTGGGTACAGTGACTCTGATGTGCAGGCTGGGTCAGTGTTGGGTACAGTGACTCTGATGTGCAGGCTGGGTCAGTGTTGGGCACAGTGACTCTGATGTGCAGGCTGGGTCAGTGTTGGGCACAGTGACTCTGATGTGCGGGCTGGTTCAGTGTTGGGCACAGTGACTCTGATGTGCAGGCTGGGTCAGTGTTGGGCACAGTGACTCTGATGTGCAGGCTGGGTCAGTGTTGGGCACAGTGACTTTGATGTGCAGGCTGGGTCAGTGTTGGGCACAGTGACTCTGATGTGCAGGCTGGGTCAGTGTTGGGTACAGTGACTCTGATGTGCAGGCTGGGTCAGTGTTGGGCACAGTGACTCTGATGTGCAGGCTGGGTCAGTGTTGGGCACAGTGACTCTGATGTGCGGGCTGGTTCAGTGTTGGGCACAGTGACTCTGATGTGCAGGCTGGGTCAGTGTTGGGCACAGTGACTCTGATGTGCAGGCTGGGTCAGTGGGGTCAGTGTTGGGCACAGTGACTCTGATGTGCGGGCTGGGTCAGTGTTGGGCACAGTGACTCTGATGTGCAGGCTGGGTCAGTGTTGGGCACAGTGACTGTGATGTGCAGGCTGGGTCAGTGTTGGGCACAGTGACTGTGATGTGCAGGCTGGGTCAGTGTTGGGCACAGTGACTCTGATGTGCAGGCTGGGTCAGTGTTGGGCACAGTGACTGTGATGTGCAGGCTGGGTCAGTGGGGTCAGTGTTGGGCACAGTGACTCTGATGTGCAGGCTGGGTCAGTGGGGTCAGTGTTGGGCACAGTGACTCTGATGTGCGGGCTGGGTCAGTGTTGGGCACAGTGACTCTGATGTGCAGGCTGGGTCAGTGTTGGCCACAGTGACTCTGATGTGCAGGCTGGGTCAGTGTTGGGCACAGTGACTGTGATGTGCAGGCTGGGTCAGTGTTGGGCACAGTGACTCTGATGTGCAGGCTGGGTCAGTGTTGGGCACAGTGACTCTGAAGTGCAGGCTGGGTCAGTGTTGGGCACAGTGACTGTGATGTGCAGGCTGGGTCAGTGTTGGGCACAGTGACTCTGATGTGCAGGCTGGGTCAGTGTTGGGCACAGTGACTCTGATGTGCAGGCTGGGTCAGTGTTGGGCACAGTGACTCTGATGTGCAAGCTGGGTCAGTGTTGGGCACAGTGACTCTGATGTGCAGGCTGGGTCAGTGGGGTCAGTGTTGGGCACAGTGACTCTGATGTGCAGGCTGGGTCAGTGTTGAGCACAGTGACTCTGATGTGCAGGCTGGGTCAGTGTTGGGCACAGTGACTCTGATGTGCAGGCTGGGTCAGTGTTGGGCACAGTGACTCTGATGTGCAGGCTGGGTCAGTGGGGTCAGTGTTGGGCACAGTGACTCTGATGTGCAGGCTGGGTCAGTGTTGGGTACAGTGACTCTGATGTGCGGGCAGGTTCAGTATTGGGCACAGTGACTCTGATGTGCGGGCTGGTTCAGTGTTGGGCACAGTGACTCTGATGTGCAGGCTGGGTCAGTGTTGGGTACAGTGACTCTGATGTGCAGGCTGGGTCAGTGTTGGGCACAGTGACTCTGATGTGCAGGCTGGGTCAGTGTTGGCCACAGTGACTCTGATGTGCAGGCTGGGTCAGTGTTGGGCACAGTGACTGTGATGTGCAGGCTGGGTCAGTGTTGGGCACAGTGACTCTGATGTGCAGGCTGGGTCAGTGTTGGGCACAGTGACTCTGAAGTGCAGGCTGGGTCAGTGTTGGGCACAGTGACTCTGATGTGCAGGCTGGGTCAGTGTTGGGCACAGTGACTCTGATGTGCAGGCTGGGTCAGTGTTGGGCACAGTGACTCTGATGTGCAGGCTGGGTCAGTGTTGGGCACAGTGACTCTGATGTGCAGGCTGGGTCAGTGGGGTCAGTGTTGGCCACAGTGACTCTGATGTGCAGGCTGGGTCAGTGTTGGGCACAGTGACTCTGAAGTGCAGGCTGGGTCAGTGTTGGGCACAGTGACTCTGATGTGCAGGCTGGGTCAGTGTTGGGCACAGTGACTCTGATGTGCAGGCTGGGTCAGTGTTGGGCACAGTGACTCTGATGTACAGGCTGGGTCAGTGTTGGGCACAGTGACTCTGATGTGCAGGCTGGGTCAGTGGGGTCAGTGTTGGCCACAGTGACTCTGATGTGCAGGCTGGGTCAGTGTTGGGCACAGTGACTCTGAAGTGCAGGCTGGGTCAGTGTTGGGTACAGTGACTCTGATGTGCAGGCTGGGTCAGTGTTGGGCACAGTGACTGATGTGCAGGCTGGTTCAGTATTGGGCACAGTGACTCTGATGTGCGGGCTGGTTCAGTGTTGGGCACAGTGACTCTGATGTGCGGGCTGGTTCAGTGTTGGGCACAGTGAATCTAAATGGCTTAATCTCCACTCACTCACTTCAGCTGTATTTACCGGGACTCAGACACACTGCGGCTTGTAATAGATCTCAATTTTTTCTTTTCTTTTTTTAACCCCCCCCCCCCCCCAGCTTCTCCGCAGTCTCCTGCTCCAGGCCATCACACAAATCAAACTCCCCCCCTCACACATCCCCGTGCCTCTCTGTCAGTCCACCCCCACACACACTCCACACCGGCTTTGGCATGAACGCAGACACTACTTAATTACATAAGCGCATTGTTATTTCTGTCACTCACAGGGATAACGTGGACTCACACGCGTGTCCTGGGTGCACACAACAACACGCACACACACACAGGCATGCATGCACACACACACACGCACGCACACAAGCACACACATGTGCATGCACACACACACACGCACGTACACAAGCACACACACATGCATGCACACACGCAAGCACACACACATGCACGCACACACGCACACACACATGCACACGCACGCAAGCACGCACACAAGCACACACACACACATGCACACACGCAAGCACACACACATGCATGCACACACACACGCACGCATGCACACACACACGCGCATGCACACACACACATGCATGCACACACACACATGCATGCACGCACGCATGCACACACACACACACACATGCATGCACACACACACGCACGCATGCACACACACACATGCATGCACACACACACGCAAGCACACACACACACACGCACGCATGCACACACACGGAGCTGTGTTTCTGGGGCGATCGGCGGCTGGGAGTCGTGTGATGGACTTGGGCGATAAAGTGGAGCGTGGGAAAAGCGCGAAAGACCGCCCCTTCATCTGCGCTCCACTCCGCACCGGCTGCCGGGGCACAGCGTAGCGGAGCTGCCGCTCAAATCCAGTCCTGATTACCCGTGTTACAGCGTCGGGGCCCACAGAACAGCGCTAATGTCTGATTCAGACGATCCCGGCCCGGCCCGATCAGCCCGGCTCATTAGAGCACAATTTAATAATGCAAACATCAGGTGCAATCCCGCAGCCTCCATTATCAGCCGTGAGATTGATGGCCTGCACGGAGCGCACAGGCCAAGCGGGTGCAATTTAGATTCAATAAAGCAGCAGCCACAATTAGATTTATCTCTTACAGTGGGCTAGTTTGCTGTTTCTTACTGATTTCCTATTACTCTTTAGAAAGAACAATTCATCGGTATAATACAGAGCCGAGCAGGTCAGGGGCCTCGCAGCGACGGTAAAGGAAACGTGAGATGTGAGATTAAATTCCAGGATGAGCAACAAATTGTGTTGTACGAGCTTAATGCAGGCAAAACGGAGGCTAATCTAATTCCGCACTCTCAATGGGCCAGTTTTCTGTGCACTAAAAACGCATTTTATTACTCCCAGAAGAAAAAGAAGGGACAAAGGGGCAGGTCCTCACAAGTCATTTCTGTAAAAATGTAAAATTCATACGGTTCAGGGGTGCTGGGCTTACTTATACAGGCTAGCCCATGAGTATGTGTGTGAGTGTGTGTGTGTGTGAGAGTGTGTGTGTGCGTGTATGTGTGCGTGTTTGTTTTTGTGTTTACTCCACCCCAAACACACCCCCACCTGACCCCCCGCCCCCCCCCCGCCCTTGGGCACGTGTCTGAAGGCCAAACTGTTACTGCAACTGAAAAGAATAAAAACTTTGGCAAAAATGCAGAAACTAAAATTTGAGAAATCTTTCTGAAAAACACCTTCCCTCCCCCGTGTGAAACAGAATAAAAGCCATTAAAATTTTGGCTGATTCTTTTTCGATGTTCTGTAGATTTCCCAGGATACATTTCACCTGGCGGTGCAAAATAATTAACGTTGAAGAGATAACAGTGACTAGTACTGCACACCAGCAGGAAGAGGAAATCAAGTGTACGCAGTGAGTGAAAATATGTTTAACTGGGGAAAAACAGAGATTGGAGTAAAGTGGACGGAGATGAGACAGAAAGACGAAAATCACATTTGGGAAGTTCACCACTGTTATTCTGAAGATCGTTTCCTGTGCTCATTTTGTCAGGAAGCTCTTGTTTCAGAATCACATCAGAGAAAGAAAAAGAGAGAGAAAGACAGAGATAGAGAGAGAAAGAGAGAGAGAAACAGAGATAGAAAGAGAGAGAGAGAGAGAGAGAGATGACCGAAACACACCCCTTTTCCTTCCCCAGGAGCCTCGAACCCTGCACCTCCCCACCGAGTCTACAGCCCCCCATCCCCACACCCACTCCTCCCAAAAAGCCACGCCCAGGAGCGTTGGGTTGAGCAGCCCCCTCCACCCCAAAACCCACCCCCCCCCCCCCCCGGCCGCCAATCAGAGGGAAGCGCGGTCGTCGGGCGAGGAGGAAGCGTGATAAATCACACGCACGCGGCACGACAAACACAATATCAGAGCCCGCGCCGCCATCGGAAAAATGTCCCTTTGAATCAGGAGCACACTTTACACCCCAGGTACGGTGGCCCACCCCAGCCCAGCCCAGCCCCGCGCTGCACGGGCCTAAACCAGCGAGCAGCAGAGGAACAGAGACACACAGAGGAGAAAAAGCACAGTATTATCACCCATTAAAACAAAGTTAACCTGCTGGCCTTCTGAGAGTATATTCAGCTGCGCTAAATGCAGTTAGCGAGGCAGTTTGGAATAATGAGGGCACGAGGTTAAACACCTGCAACTCGACGCGCAGTACCGCGGCCCGCCACTAGGTGGCACAGTGCACTTCTCGCATGAGGAGCCGGCCGCAGACCCGAAGCAGTGTGTAACTGTATATACGGAATAGCAGAGACCTATTAAAACCAGTTCATGTTCATCTTGTAAGGCATAATTTGCTACAGGGACATTACAACTTGCGCATGAATTCAATTTGTTTAAATGATATAAATGAGTATTTAAACAAAAAATAATAAAAACCTCACAGCAAATAGTAACACGTATAAAATCGCGAAAAAAAAAACGTTTTAAGAAAAAAAACTTAAAACACGCATTTGTTTTAAATGCCGATTACATTAAGCAATATGCGCCAACAATACACTGCCTACAGCCTAAGACACGGACCAGGGTTACGGGAAATTTAAAAAAAAATAAATGCCGGAGTTCGAACGAAACTGTAGGAACAGTAGCTTCAGCTCTAAAAAGGACAATTACTGCACTCTTCTAGTTTTTAATGAGATTTTACCAAACACTGTCAGAAGCAAGTAGGACTTAAATGATATTTATAAAATATTAACAAACAAAACAATTAGAGGAGATATCTTACAAATTCAATAAATTATTCATAAAAAATCGTCTCACTGGATGTTATTTCCTGCTCTCTGTTCCGAAGATTCCTCGCGGAGAAGATCAATTACAGAGTACACTGTACTTTTACGCCACTATGATGATCAATTACATACCGCGAGCGGCCTCTTGTCCTCGCGGTGCGGTTTAAGCGTCAAGAGGAGGCTAAATAATAATCAGAAACAGAAATGATATTAATTTCAATTAGAAGAATCAAGGCCTGATGCGCGCGAGACTATAAATATGCAGATTCCACGCAGGAAAGAACTCAAATTAATTAAAACAATTTCTGAAACAGGCCGCTCGCTTTTCATTCAGGATTTTTGGCTGAGGGCAGTAACGCCAGGGGAAACGCCAACGCCCCCCTCCCCCCTCTCCCTCCCCCATGCACAGTCCGACTATCTACGTTTTGATAAAATATTAAACTTTTTGCTATAGGTGCTTTTCATATACAGAAAGCAAGGACGTGTCTCGTTTATGAGACTGATTAAAGATGATTTATTTAATTACCAGATACAATATTGAAGGCAGCAGTTCAGATCTGCAGGAGACATCACAAGTTCTCAGCTGTTTTATTCATGATTCCTTTTCTCATGTCCAAAGTGAAAAAAAAACCTCAAGGATTTATTCACCAGCGTCATTAAGATCCTGTGCTTTATATTTCAGTGCCATTAAGACCCTGTGCTTTATATTTCAGTGCCATTAAGACTCTGTGCTTCATATTTCAGTGCCATTAAGACCCTGTGCTTTATATTTCAGTGCCATTAAGACCCTGTGCTTTATATTTCAGTGCCATTAAGACCCTGTGCTTTATATTTCGGAGCCATTAAGACCCTGTGCTTTATATTTCAGTGCCATTAAGACTCTGTGCTTTATATTTAGGTGCCATTAAGACCCTGTGCTTTATATTTCAGCTGAAGAGCCCAGCTGGGCTGCAAAGGGGCTTCACACAGCACAGTCAGTACTGCAGGGTGCAGGTCAGTGTCAGTGCTGCAGGGTGCACGTCAGTGTCAGTGCTGCAGGGTGCAGGTCAGTGTCAGTACTGCAGGGTGCAGGTCAGTGTCAGTGCTGCAGGTCAGTTTCAGTGCTACAGGGTGCTGGTTAGTGTCAGTACTGCAGGTCAGTTTCAGTGCTGCAGGGTGCAGGTCAGTGTCAGTGCTGCAGGGTGCACGTCAGTGTCAGTGCTGCAGGGTGCATGTCAGTGTCAGTACTGCAGGGTGCAGGTCAGTGTCAGTGCTGCAGGGTGCAGGTCAGTTTCAGTGCTACAGGGTGCTGGTTAGTGTCAGTACTGCAGGTCAGTTTCAGTGCTGCAGGGTGCAGGTCAGGGTCAGTGCTACAGGGTGCAGGTCAGTGTCAGTGCTGCAGGGTGCAGGTCAGTGTTAGTGTCAGTACTGCAGGGTGCAGGTCAGTGTCAGTACAGCAGGGTGCATGTCAGTGTCAGTGCTGCTGGTCAGTGTCAGTGTCAGTACTGCAGGGTGCAGGTCAGTGTCAGTGATGCAGGTCAGTGTCAGTAGTGAAGGGTGCAGGTCAGTGTCAGTACTGCAGGGTGCAGGTCAGTGTCAGTGCTGCTGGTCAGTGTCAGTACTGCAGGGTGCAGGTCAGTGTCAGTAGTGAAGGGTGCAGGTCAGTGTCAGTGCTGCAGGTCAGTGTCAGTCCTGAAGGGTGCAGGTCAGTGTCAGTACTGCAAGGTGCAGGTCAGTGCCAGTGTCAGTACTGCAGGGTCCAGGTCAGTGTCAGTGCTGCAGGGTGCAGGTCAGTGTCAGTACTGCAAGGTGCAGGTCAGGACAATCCCTCACTAAAGTTGCCTTCCAGATCACCTACAGCTGAAGAAGGGATTCTGGGACATCAGGGGAGGACTGGAGGAGCAGGAAGTGGTAAACGTAAGTCTCCAGATTGGAACTGGCCAGCTTCTTATCATCTGCGCTTGTTATATACAAACACACACATTCACAAATTAATATGAATAACACTGGCCTGGAAAATGCTTCTCCATTCCTCAACCTGACGTCAGTCCCTCTCTCTCTCTCTCTCTCTCTCTCTCACTCTGTGTGTTTCTCTCTCTTTTTATCTACGCACCCCTTTCTTCCGCTGCGGCATCCATCTGCCCCCCACCCCCCGTACCCCCCCGTACCCCCTGTTCCAGCGCCCCGCTGCGGCAGGGACCGGGCCCTTTCAGGCGCTACACATGGGCAGTAATGTGATTTGGGACTTTGAGTGGGAGCTCCGCCCGGGACAATGGGACGGGGGCCAGGCTGAAAGGCCGAGCTGGCAGCCATTGTGCACCAGGACGGGGGGGCTCTGTCGCGACCCCCCCAAATGAAACACAAACTCAGGGGCTAATCACCCCCACAGACGCAGCCCGGCCACTTACAAGAGAAAAGAGGGCGCCCCGAACCCTCCCCCCCCCCCAGCGGGGCACAGTGGGGTTCTGGGTATCAGTTAACAAACCAGAAATAACAACAGAAGAAGCTTGGTGGTCCGGATTGTGCTCAGTGAAGCGGCCTCCTTAACAGGGCGAGGGCGGCGCGCGCTCCAACACCGACCCCAGGTCCGCGGGACGGCCCGCGTTTCATCTCCCACACAAAAACCCCGCAGAGAAAGGACCGCTATCGCCCCCTGTGCCCAAACCAGCCCGCACCACAAACAGGGCTATTCACAGCACACACCACAGCATTCCAGCACCTTCTGTAACGGAGGGAGAGAGAGGGGGAGGGAGGGAGGGAGGGAGGGAGAGGGTGAGGGAGGGAGGGAGGGAGAGAAGACAGAAGGAGGGGTGAAAAAAGACGAAGAGAGGAAAGAGAATAAAAAGGAGGGAACACAAAAGAGGAGGTAAGTGAGAGAAGCGGAGGGAGGGAGAGAGGGAGGGAGGGAGAGAGGCGGAGGGAGGGAGAGAGGGATGGCAGCAGGAAGGCGGTGCTGAAATAAAGATGGCGCACGGGGGCTTGGCCAAGGCGCCGCAGCGTACCCCCAACTCTCCTTCCCGCCACTTACCGCTCATCTTCATCACTTTGCTTAAAATATTGATAATCAATTAGCGCTACGTCTGTTTTGCTACAGAATGTGTGTCACGGTGCATCACGCTGTCGGAGCCAATTCAGCGCTCATTCAAAGTTAATTTCTGCAGGGCTGCTCAGCCTTTGGAGGAGTCATTAAGCGGGAAACACAGCCTCGGGCGCCATCACCTATTCCCTTTCATTAGGGCGCGCCGGAGAAGGTGAGAGAGATTATTAGAACTTTGGAATGATCACAAAGCTCTGCGCGGCCTGTCAGATCCCCCCTGCGTGTAATTCATCTGCCCGTCCCCACAAAGCGGCGCCAGGGGTTGGAGACGGACATTATTCATGAACATCTGCGGCTCGCCCGGTATTCCACACACACCCGGCCGCCATGAAAAGGAGCTGCCCCTTTGACTTCAAAATTAACATGCCAGGGAAAAAATTAGGCCCAACTTACATTTAAATTATTTTGCGTTTGGCTGGGACTCAAGCGAGTGTGTGCGTGTGTGTGTGTGTGTGTGTGTGTGTGTGTGTCTGTGCATGCATGCGTGCGTGCGTGCGTACATGTGTGTGTGTCTGTGCGTGCATGCGTGCGTGCGTGCGTGCATGTGTGTGTTTGTGTGTGTGTGTGTGTGTGCGTGCATGCGTGTGTTTGTGTGTGTGTGTGTGTGTGTGCGTGCATGCGTGTGTTTGTGTGTGTGTGTGTGTGTGTGTGTGAGTGTTAGTGCAGTAGATGGATTTGGCAGTTCCATTCTGGTATTTAGTACAAAAGAAAAACACCCTTTAATTACCAGGACTTTTAAAAGAGTAATACAAGAAAAAGAGAGCCAGAGGAGAGAGGGGAGGGGTAAAAAGCAGGGAAGGAGAGATAAAGAAGGGCCCCAGGTTTGGGCAGGCTCCTGCTCACCTGGTCCCAGGTAAACAGGTCAGAGATCTGATGGGTGTTTGTGTGCATGAGCTAGTGAGCCTGGAACTATTCTCTTACTCAGCAAACCCAAGAGCAGCCTCTTCACAGATCAACTGCCGCCAGAGATAAGACTAACAAACCAACAAACCAACAAACCAGACAAACCATCAAACTAACCAACCAACAAACCAGCAAACCAAAAAACCGACAAATTAAAAAAAACCAACAAACCAACAAACCAGACAAACCAAAAAGTCAGACGCAGTCAGCCTCAGAGTGACTAAGGAGACGCAGTCAGTCTCAGAGTGACTAAGGAGACACAGTCAGTCTCAGAGTGACTAAGGAGACGCAGTCAGCCTCAGAGTGACTAAGGAGAAGCAGTCAGCCTCAGAGTGACTAAGGAGACGCAGTCAGCCTCAGAGTGACTAAGGAGACGCAGTCAGAGTGACTAAGGAGACGCAGTCAGCCTCAGAGTGACTAAGGAGACGCAGTCAGCCTCAGAGTGACTAAGGAGACACAGTCAGCCTCAGAGTGGCCGAGGAGACGCAGTCAGCCTCAGAGTGACTAAGGAGACGCAGTCAGCCTCAGAGTGACTAAGGAGACACAGTCAGCCTCAGAGTGACTAAGGAGACGCAGTCAGCCTCAGAGTGACTAAGGAGACACAGTCAGCCTCAGAGTGACTAAGGAGACGCAGTCAGCCTCAGAGTGACTAAGGAGACACAGTCAGCCTCAGAGTGACTAAGGAGACGCAGTCAGCCTCAGAGTGACTAAGGAGACCCAGTCAGTCTCAGAGTGGCCGAGGAGACGCAGTCAGTCTCAGAGTGACTAAGGAGATGCAGTCAGCCTCAGAGTGACTAAGGAGACACAGTCAGCCTCAGAGAGACTGACTGATGAGGAAAGAAATGAAGGGATTAGATTCATCCTGGGTGCCCCAGCCCTGTAATACACACGGTAAGGGCTGTTATCACCGGGTGACTGGGGGACAGCTGCCACACGGACACATTCAGCTGCCCCTACACAACACCAGAGCATCTAATACAGCACAAAAAACACACCACAGTTCAGCACGCCAGGAATTAACTGGCTGAACCTGAACAACACTCATAATCCAATCTGGAGAGGTCACTAGCCGAGAGGACAGAAGAGAATCCGTCTGACTACACGAGCATTTCTTCCTGGAGAGCAGCACTGCGCGGATGGCTTTTTAAAGGTTTCCTTTAAACAGCATGGAAGGAAAATCAGTGCTTTTGACAGGATCAGAAGAAGGAGCTGGGCAGAGAGGGTTTATTGCGAATGGCAGCGCAGGCTTATCCTCCCAGTTCCTGCTAAACTGGAGCTGACAGCTTTGTCAGGGAATCTGAACGGCTGCGTGGCGGGGCGGAGAGTCCGGACTCTTCGGCTTTCATCTCGGTCTGCACGCGCTCCAAAGCCCTGCCGGAACTCCGCCAGCCAGCGATCGGCCGGGATGACAGCAGTACTCCACCCCGTCAAAACCCACGAGCCGAACCTCCACTGCCTGGCCAGGCCGCAAGCGCACCAGGAGCGCGCGTGTCCCGCCCCTCTTTCAGAGAGCACAGCAGCAGTGAGCGCTTGTTCTCACAGACTATTTCAGGCGGGAGGGGCATGTCCAGCACGTGCCCCAATTCCAGGGGGGGGGGGTGTGTATGAAATGAATCTTCATCCCTTCTCTGTCAGGTTAATATCAGACGCACAAAGCGCATGAGTAATTAACTCCGGGAGAAGCTGCCGCTGAACATCGCTGAACACTGCTGAACATCGCTGAACACTGCTGAACATCGCTGAACGCCGCCCACTCCACAGCGCCCAGATCACACCCACACAGGGCGTCTGAATCGCACGGCGCTGTAAAACCCCATCACTAAGCCCCACTGTTCTGTACAACAAAACAATTAGACCCCCCCCCTTCATCCTGGAGCCAGGGCGGGGCGGGGCGGGGCAGGGCGAGGCGTCAGCTGACTAAATCTCACCGCTGCTTGGATACGGGCTCATAACAGCACACTGGGGCTGACTGCCCCAATAACAGCACACTGGGGCTGACTGTCCCAATAGCAGCAACCAGGGGCTGACTGGCCCAGTAACAGCACACTGGGGCTGACTGTCCCAATAACAGCACCCAGGGGCTGACTGGCCCAGTAACAGCACACTGGGGCTCACTGGCCCAGCAACAGCACACTGGGGCTGACTGTCCCAATAACAGCACACTGGGGCTGACTGGCCCAATAACAGCACACTGGCGCTGACTGGCCCAATAACAGCACACTGGGGCTGAAAATGCTCTCAGCCTCAGGTGTGTCAGGGAACAGTATTCTCAGTCGGCGTGTGTGTGTGTGTGAGCGTGTGTGTGCGTGTGCGTGTGAGCGTGTGTGTGTGTGAGTGTGTGTGTGTGTGACAGACTGTGTGAGTGTGTGAGTGTGTGTGTAA
>NC_049212.1:42850093-42857028 GCF_013347855.1 Anguilla anguilla
ATTTGTTTATAATACAAATGTTTTGGCAACAGAAATACAATACTTGGACATTTCAATAAACTAAATTAAACTGAAAGAGAGAGACAGAGAGAGAGAGAGAGAGATGGTTAGGACAGAACAGTGGTTTCTCTTCATCAGTCAGAATTTTACTGCGCATAAACACACACACACACACACACACACACACATCCTAATGGGTAAGGACAGGACATGCTCATTAGTGTGACAGCACAATTACAAGCCCTCAATTCTGAAAATCAATCAGCCACTTCAGACAAACTCATTCATCAGACCTGACCCTCCACTGTCCTTACAGGACCCATGGTCCTCACAAGACTGTAGATGTTACACACTCTACAGGGGCCCTACAGAATCCACGGTCCTCATAAAGCTGTAGAGACATTACACACACTACAGGTGCCCTACAGAATCCACGGTCCTCATAAATCTGTAGAGACATTACACACACTACAGGGGCCCTACAGAATCCACGGTCCTCATAAACCTGTAGAGACATTACACACACTACAGGGGCCCTACAGAATTCACAGTCCTCATAAACCTGTAGAGACATTACACACACTACAGGGGCCCTACAGAATTCACAGTCCTCATAAACCTGTAGAGACATTACACACACTACAGGGGCCCTACAGAATTCACAGTCCTCATAAACCTGTAGAGACATTACACACACTACAGGGGCCCTACAGAATCCACGGTCCTCATAAACCTGTAGAGACATTACACACACTACAGGGGCCCTACAGAATCCACGGTCCTCATAAACCTGTAGAGACATTACACACACTACAGGGGCCCTACAGAATCCACGGTCCTCATAAACCTGTAGAGACATTACACACACTACAGGGGCCCTACAGAATCCACGGTCCTCATAAACCTGTAGAGACATTACACACACTATAGGGGCTGAGAAAATTCTACAGCCCCACCAGCAACAGCCTGGCAGTACAGGCAGGAACAGCGACCTCATCTACTGCGGCAAATATGCTGAGTCAAGACTAACACAGCGCTACACAAGGCACACACATTTCAACAGAGTGCAATATTTAAACTGTCAAAGTCACCGACGTATGAGAACGAACTCCAGTAAATCCACAATGTGCAACGGACAACCTGCTAGCATGCTAATATCTACCAAGAGATACGTGTTGCATGAGTGGTGATTTTGTGTACGCAGCAGAATGTGATTGCGTTTATAGTGTGGTGCACAAATATACTGCTAGAGAGGAAGAAAGAATGAATGTCTGAAAAGCACAAGCGAATTTCACATGGTGGTACAGACGTGCAATGTTTCTAATCCTTGCTAATTGATTGGCTCCATCCAAATGAATATCGACCAGGACTTCCAGTAAGAGTTCCTTCTTCACGACAGCTTCAGTGCTGACTAGCCAAACAGACACTGCGTGCCAATTCACCCCGAGGTCACAGCGGCGGACTCTTCTGTGGGCGGGGCATAAGCACCGTGTTTGGCTGTAGTGTGATTAGAGGATGTGAGCTGGCAGCTCCGTCAGAGCCATGCTTTGTGTGGCTCTAAGCCACCACATCTGGTTTATACATCACAGTACAGAAATATACACACTGCAAATGACCTGGCTCTCCTGCCTTTCCATTTCATCCCTGCACTTCTTTCTGAAGTTTTATTAAGAATATGAGCTAAACATCATACACAGCCAAGCTATGAGCATGTGTGTGTGCGCATGTGTGTGCATTGGTGTGTGTGTGCATGTGTGTGCATGGGTGTGTGTGTGCATGTGAACGCGTGTGTGTGTGTGCATGTGTGTGTGTGAACGTGTGTGTTTGCGTGTGTGTGTGTGTGTGCATGTGTGTGTGTGAACGCATGTGTCTGTCCCCCCTTTTCTCAGGAATCGAACCCTGAGCAGTAAACCAGCCCGTGTGTGCTCTCTCCCCCCCCCCTCCCAGGAACCCCCTGTTTATTCTGCATTTCTCTCGGTCCTCTATCACGTTTCCATGTCTCTGATCTACAAACACACACACGGCACTAATGACTGCTCCTCTGCTCAGGCACTCACTGCTCTCAGCGCCTCTTTAAAGGACCAGAATATTAATCGCAGCACTACTTAGGAATGCACCTTTTATTTAGTTATTTTTCAATAAAATTTTGTTTTGCCCATGTTTCTTTTGATACAATAATGACTTTTGCAAGTGCAGCTTGGTGTAAGAGTTTTGTCCTTAGTGATGCTAATTTCAATGATACTGAGGATTCAGGGAAAGATCCGTAATCACAATGAAGTCACATCCAGGACCATGTGTCAGGTGGGCATAAATATCATTACAGGCATTTAGCAGATGCTCTTATCCAGAGCGACTTTCACAAGCTCACATATCATTTACATCGTATCCATTTACACAGCTGGATATACACTGAAACAATGCAGGCCAAGACCACTGTGGGGAATAACCCAGCACTGAAACCCTGCGGCCCATCCCACCACAGCCCAACACCGCCATGGGGAATAACCCAGCACTGAAACCCTGCGGCCCATCCCACCACAGCCCAACACCGCCATGGGGAATAACCCAGCACTGAAACCCTGCGGCCCATCCCACCACAGCCCAACACCGCCATGGGGAATAACCCAGCACTGAAACCCTGTGGCCATCCCACCACAGCCCAACACCGCCGTGGGGAATAACCCAGCACTGAAACCCTGTGGCCATCCCACCACAGCCCAACACCGCCGTGGGGAATAACCCAGCACTGAAACCCTGTGGCCAGTCCACCACAGCCCAACACCGCCGTGGGGAATAACCCAGCACTGAAACCCTGTGGCCAGTCCACCACAGCCCAACACTGCCGTGGGGAATAACCCAGCACTGAAACCCTGTGGCCAGTCCACCACAGCCCAACACCGCCGTGGGGAATAACCCAGCACTGAAACCCTGTGGCCAGTCCACCACAGCCCAACACCGCCGTGGGAATAAGCCAGCACTGAAACCCTGTGGCCAGTCCACCACAGCCCAACACCGCTGTGGGGAATAACCCAGCACTGAAACCCTGTGGCCAGTCCACCACAGCCCAACACCGCCGTGGGGAACAACCAGGCACTGAAACCCTGCGGCCCATCCCACCACAGCCCAACACCGCCATGGGGAATAACCCAGCACTGAAACCCTGTGGCCAGTCCACCACAGCCCAACACCGCCATGGGGAATAACCCAGCACTGAAACCCTGTGGCCAGTCCACCACAGCCCAACACCCGCCGTGGGGAATAACCCAGCACTGAAACCCTGTGGCCAGTCCACCACAGCCCAACACCGCCGTGGGGAATAACCCAGCACTGAAACCCTGTGGCCAGTCCACCACAGCCCAACACCGCCATGGGGAATAACCCAGCACTGAAACCCTGTGGACCATCCCACCACAGCCCAACACCGCCATGGGGAATAACCCAGCACTGAAACCCTGCGGCCCATCCCACCACAGCCCAACACCGCCATGGGGAATAACCCAGCACTGAAACCCTGTGGCCAGTCCACCACAGCCCAACACCGCCATGGGGAATAACCCAGCACTGAAACCCTGTGGCCAGTCCACCACAGCCCAACACCCGCCGTGGGGAATAACCCAGCACTGAAACCCTGTGGCCAGTCCACCACAGCCCAACACCGCCGTGGGGAATAACCCAGCACTGAAACCCTGTGGCCAGTCCACCACAGCCCAACACCGCCATGGGGAATAACCCAGCACTGAAACCCTGTGGCCAGTCCACCACAGCCCCAACACCGCCATGGGGAATAACCCAGCACTGAAACCCTGTGGCCAGTCCACCACAGCCCAACACCGCCGTGGGGAATAACCCAGCACTGAAACCCTGTGGCCAGTCCACCACAGCCAACACCGCCATGGGGAATAACCCAGCACTGAAACCCTGTGGCCAGTCCACCACAGCCCAACACCGCCATGGGGAATAACCCAGCACTGAAACCCTGCGGCCCATCCCACCACAGCCCAACACCGCCATGGGGAATAACCCAGCACTGAAACCCTGTGGCCAGTCCACCACAGCCCAACACCGCCGTGGGGAATAACCCAGCACTGAAACCCTGTGGCCAGTCCACCACAGCCCAACACCGCCATGGGGGAATAACCCAGCACTGAAACCCTGTGGCCAGTCCACCACAGCCCACACCGCCATGGGGAATAACCCAGCACTGAAACCCTGTGGCCAGTCCACCACAGCCCAACACCGCCATGGGGAATAACCCAGCACTGAAACCCTGTGGCCAGTCCACCACAGCCCAACACCGCCGTGGGGAATAACCCAGCACTGAAACCCTGTGGCCAGTCCACCACAGCCCAACACCGCCGTGGGGAATAACCCAGCACTGAAACCCTGTGGCCAGTCCACCACAGCCCAACACCGCCGTGGGGAATAACCCAGCACTGAAACCCTGTGGCCAGTCCACCACAGCCCAACACCGCCATGGGGAATAACCCAGCACTGAAACCCTGTGGCCCATCCCACACAGCCCAACACCGCCATGGGGAATAACCCAGCACTGAACCCTGTGGCCCATCCCACCACAGCCCAACACCGCCATGGGGAATAACCCAGCACTGAAACCCTGTGGCCCATCCCACCACAGCCCAACACCGCCATGGGGAATAACCCAGCACTGTAACCCTGTGGCCAGTCCACCACAGCCCAACACCGCCATGGGGAATAACCCAGCACTGAAACCCTGTGGCCAGTCCACCACAGCCCAACACCGCCGTGCTGGACAGCGAAGAGAGAGACGCTAAATGCTGTTGCTTTTTAATGGTAATTTTAATGTGTTTATCTGCCTGTTAAAAACATCCACCTACCTGCAGCCTGGAGCACCAGCTGGAGTGTGGCTTTAGTCTGCTCTGCAGGGGTCTGGGGGAGAGAGCACAGCTCTGTAAAAACCACAATCATCCACTCTACAGTATGAGCGTTCATACAGACACAGAGTATGACACAGAGTATGAGCGTTCATACAGAGTATGACACAGAGTATGAGCGTTCATACAGACACAGAGTATGACACAGAGTATGAGCGTTCATACAGACACAGAGTATGACACAGAGTATGAGCGTTCATACAGAGTATGACACAGAGTATGAGCGTTCATACAGACACAGAGTATGACACAGAGTATGAGCGTTCATACAGAGTATGACACAGAGTATGAGCGTTCATACAGACACAGAGTATGACACAGAGTATGAGCGTTCATACAGACACAGAGTATGAGCATTCATACAGATTATGACACAGAGTATGAGCGTTCATAGAGACACAGAGTATGACACAGAGTATGAGCGTTCATACAGAGTATGACACAGAGTATGAGCGTTCATACAGACACAGAGTATGACACAAAGTATGAGCGTTCATACAGACACAGTATGAGCGTTCATACAGAGTATGACAGAGAGTATGAGCGTTCATACAGACACAGTATGAGCGTTCATACAGAGTATGACAGAGAGTATGAGCGTTCATACAGACACAGAGTATGACACAAAGTATGAGCATTCATACAGACACAGAGTATGACACAAAGTATGAGCATTCATACAGACACAGAGTATGAGCGTTCATACAGACACAGAGTATGACACAGATTATGAGCGTTCATACAGACACAGAGCACTGCCTGAGAATCTGGGTGTAATGACTGCACAGGTAAACTGGATGTGATGACTGTACAGGTAAACTGGATGTGATGACTGCACAGGTAATCTGGATGTGATGACTGCACAGGTAATCTAGATGTGATGACTGCACAGGTAAACTGGATGTGATGACTGCACAGTTAATCTAGATGTGATGACTGCACAGGTAAACTGGATGTGATGACTGCACAGGTAATCTAGATGTGATGACTGCACAGGTAAACTGGATGTGATGACTGTACAGGTAATGTGGATGTGATGACTGCACAGGTAATCTAGATGTGATGACTGCACAGGTAAACTGGATGTGATGACTGTACAGGTAAACTGGATGTGACGACTTCATAGGTAATGTGGATGTGATGACTGCAGAGGTAATCTAGATGTGATGACTGCACAGGTAAACTGGATGTGATGACTGCACAGGTAAACTGGATGTGGTGACTGCACAAGTAATGTGGATGTGATGACTGTACAGGTAATCTAGATGTGATGACTGCACAGGTAAACTGGATGTGATGACTGTACAGGTAATCTAGATGTGATGACTGCACAGGTAAACTGGATGTGATGACTGTACAGGTAATCTAGATGTGATGACTGCACAGGTAATGTGGATGTGATGACTGCACAGGTAAACTGGATGTGATGACTGTATAGGTAAACTGGATGTGATGACTGCACAGCTAATGTGGATGTGATGACTGCACAGGTAAACTGGATGTGATGACTGCACAGCTAATGTGGATGTGATGACTGCACAGGTAAACTGGATGTGATGACTGTACAGGTAAACTGGATGTGATGACTGCACAGGTAATGTGGATGTAATGACTGCACAGGTAATGTGGATGTGATGACTGCACAGGTAATGTGGATGTGATGACTGTACAGGTAATCTAGATGTGATGACTGCACAGGTAAACTGGATGTGATGACTGCACAGGTAAACTGGATGTGATGACTGCACAGGTAATGTGGATGTAATGACTGCACAGGTAATGTGGATGTGATGACTGCAGGTAATCGGGTCACCAGCTCATGCAGAGCTGAACACAGACATAAAACCCGTAACTGTCAGTTACATTCCCATCCAAACCCCGACCCAGCCCCAAATCAACAAAAAAAAAACTCTTTGTCCCAAATATTATGATGCTCATTGTATTCAATTAAAAACTACATATATACCGACCCTTATATCGAATAAAACAACTACATATATCTGACATGTACAGTGTATATAA